>NC_060139.1:518919454-519222484 GCF_021461385.2 Schistocerca piceifrons | reverse complement strand
CGCCTCCTGGTAATAGGCGGCGCACGACCTGGATGGAAGGATCTTAATTGTGGTTCCTCTCTTTTGAGCCCAGCCCGACGAATACCTATGGTAGATCAGGGAAAACCTCCGTTCAGGTCGTGTTGTCGGCGGGGCCGGGAGGTGCTTGCGCCTGGTGTACTCTACTAGGAGCCTTGTAAGCTCAACACAAACCGTTAGCGTCATTACCTTTATTACTATTACCACAAGTATCCTTTCACTAGCAACTTTGGTGAGCCAAGCACAAACTCAGTTACCTCTCTATTGTATATCGTAAAAAGTTTAGCAGGCTGGACATGGAGGTTTTAGTCTTAGTTTCTAGCTTTAACGTACCCTAATCTCTTCTAGTTAAGTCAGTTTTTAGGATGCTAGATGTTAAAGGCATGGTGAGTGATGGCCAGCGTCTTGAGGGTCATTCCAACACGCGGGCCGCCGCACACAACCAGGTGACGGGCAATATTATACCTATCTCTTCTCTATTCAATTCTCTTCCTTCCTTCTTTCTAAATATTTAATTTCGTTTTGTTTATTAATATCTCACTTGATTTTGTATTAGTTATAAGTTTTTGTAATGCTGCACAAAAAGATATCAAATGGATGTAAACAAATAGAGCCCGCCTCCACGTGGCGGGACACGGGCAACGCTGTGAGTGGGCACGGGAGCCGGTGTGGTGTTACTTTCAGTCACACCGGACCCCGGACCCAGTCGCAGCGGCTAAGTGGCAACATACGACCCACCATAAGAAATTAGACGGTGGGTCATAGAAAATAAGCAGCTAGTGAAAAAAAGAAGTGTTTCTTAAACGGGGGTGGAGAGCCGACCATGTCCGCAGCTCGTGGTCGTGCGGTAGCGTTCTCGCTTCCCACGCCCGGGTTCCCGGGTTCGATTCCCGGCAGGGTCAGGGATTTTCTCTGCCTCGTGATGACTGGGTGTTGTGTGATGTCCTTAGGTTAGTTAAGTTTAAGTACTTCTAAGTTCTAGGGGACTGATAACAATAGATGTTAAGTCCCATAGAGCTCAGAGTCATTTGAACCATTTTTAGAGCCGACCACTGTGTACCACTAAATACTTCAGGTGGACCAAGGGTGAGACTCCTGATTGCAAATCTTCCATGTCAATGAGATAGAGGCCTCCCGATTCCCCAGGTCGATGGCTGCTCCACAACAATGCAGTCGCCCCCCCACTGTTTTGCTGTGAAGTCAATCCTATATTACTGTCTAATAAATTTGTTACTGTCAATATTATTTCCTTGGAGCTCTCCAGTATAACTAGGTCCTCACAACTGATTCCCAACCGGCTCTCTCCTGATGACTGTTGGAGTCTGGGACTGGATTCCTACATTTTCCATTGCTGTGTTATCCCTATTTAAAATTCGCGAGTTATTTCCGCAACACACTACATTTTCAAATACCTCTTTATCCGAAGGGCGGTTTATTATTTTCAAGCAATTGCAAGCAGAGACGTTTCTAATCTTGTCCACCAATGTTCTTGCTGTTTCCTCCTCATTCTCTATTTTTAAGTGGTGAGTTACCTATTCTTGCAGTTGGGTTACCTCCAAAATAAGGTAGTTTTGACACCACAGCTAATTTAAATAAACAAAATACTCACATGTGTGTAACACTTTGCAAGACATTTTACACTTACAGCTTTTGCAACGTTGGTATGTTCAGTGTGCAAATCATTCGACTTTTCTTCACCCTACTGGTGTTTGTTGGGCTCGTTATAAAATAAAGGCTACTGGCAAGTACTGCAATGAAGGGATGAACTGTTAGCACATGTTTTAAAGTATCGGAGGTAACGTTAGGGAAGAAGGTAGCACAGAGAGCTGCCAAATTAATTGAAACTACAGGTGCCTGTTCGTCATCACTCCACCACTC
This sequence comes from Schistocerca piceifrons, assembly GCF_021461385.2. Classification (NCBI taxonomy): domain Eukaryota; kingdom Metazoa; phylum Arthropoda; class Insecta; order Orthoptera; family Acrididae; genus Schistocerca; species Schistocerca piceifrons. Next base: position 519,220,588 of record NC_060139.1, on the reverse strand, counting down.
CGATTCCTGAAAATTTGAAATTAATGAGAGTAGAGCATATGCCGACACAGTGTGAATCACTTAAACAGATGTTACGGAATTGGAAACTGCTACTGATGTGCGGCTATCACAGAATGGATTGGTATTCTGTGGCTTTATTGGCAGCCAATAAACAGGTTGTAATAAAACTTAGAAAGCATATTTATTGTGCAAACATACATTTTTTTAAAGGGAACAATGCCTATTGACATTAACAAACTAAAAGTTGGGTAGAATGTCAGTAGTGTTTGTTGCAAGTCTCTAGTGCAAGACGTTTATGAGTTGTCGTATTTTGGAAAGTTTCCATATCGGCACTCGTTTGCACATTCGACCAGCGTTGTTGCTAGGTCGCTACGGTCGCAAGTTTGAATCCTGCCTCGGGCATGGATGTGTGTGATGTCTTTAGGTTAGTTAGGTTTAAGTAGTTCTAAGTTCTAGGGGACTGATGACCTCAGAAGTTAAGTCCCATAGTGCTCAGAGCCATTTTTTTTTTGTTGTTAGGTACGATGTTGTTGCCTTTTACTTACAGTGTGTTTTTGTGTTTCTTGAGTGTACTGCGACTTGCTAGTCAGTCAGTGAGTGACAGTCCAAGCAACAGGTCCTGAATGAACCATTTGATTTACCAATGCAGAAAAGCCCGACATACGCATGATGTGTGGAGACTGTAAGAAGTATGCAGTTAGTTCTTGTGTGGTGTTGTGGCAAGATATCCCAACAGATGTCAACCATCAGTTATTTATCGACCTCTTCAACCAGTTACGTGTCATTGGTAGTGTAACACCTATACAAAGTAATAGAAGGTAGCAAGCGACGACACAAGAGGGGTAATGTTCTGGCTGCTGTTGCAGTTGATTCGCACCTCAGCACCCTCGTGATCGCACGGGGAAGTGGCGCGAGTCAGGCAAGTATTCAACGTATTCTCCGTCGACATAAGTTCCATCCCTGTCACATCACTCCCTACCAGGAGCTGCATGGAAACGATTATGAAAATCGTGTTAACTTCTGTACGTGGGCGTTGAGACAGGATATTTTCTTGTTTGATCATGAAGCCAGATTTACCAATGATGATGATGAGGTCCCATACTCTGAGGAGCGTAGGGGACGATGCGGGAGACCCGCACCACCGACTAGGCAAGGTCCTAGCGGTTCCTTGCTCCGACGGTAATCGGGATGAATGATGATTATGACACAACAACACCCAGTCATCTCGAGGCAGGGAAAATCCCTGACCCCGCCGGGAATCGAACCCGGGACCCTGTGCGCGGGAAGCGAGAACGATACCGCGAGACCACGAGCTGCGGACACATTTAACAATAATGGTCAGTTAAACCGGCGAAACATGCCCTGTTGGTCTGCACACAATCCCCTGTGACTTCGTCAGGTAGAAAGTCAGCGTCCATGGAGTGTAAACGTGAAGTCTGGGATAGTGAACCATTAGCTCATACGCCCGTTTCTCGTAGATGGAACTCTGAATGCGCAGAATTATCGCAGCTTCCTAACAGATCATCTTTCCTGGATACCAGAAGACGTTCCCTGTAGACTAGGAGGAACCTGTGGTACTAAAATGATGGCCATCCAGCCAATAGTACACGAAGTAATACAGCGTGTCTTCGAGCACTGTTTCCAAATCGCTGGACGACCTGTACCTTGGCTGGCCCGCTCTCCGAATTTGTCTGTTTCCTGTACATTTTTTCCTGTGGGGAAATCTGAAAGACACTATGTACATAACATACTTACACCCGATGATAGGCAACCACGTATTATTACAGCCTGCTCGGAAATCTCCGCTGAAATGGAGCAATCGTTCGATGCCAGACTGGTAGCGTGTATTGCCGCTGTTGACGGTCATTTTGAACAGCACCTGTGGTGGTCAATTATCTCGTTACTGGTCATAATCCCGATAACTAGTGTATCCACTTGTATTATTTTTTTTTAGTGTGTGCTAACGAAGGTATTGTGCCAGTTTCGGTGTGGGATCTTTTCAAAATACGATATCTCGTAAACCACTCGTACTATAATCCTGCAAGAAATACCACTGACATTCCAATGTACCCTACTTTTAGTTCATTAATGTGAGTAGGCATTATTCCATTTAAGAAGTGTATGTTTACACGAAAACGCATTTCGTAAGTATTATTACGATCTGTTGATTGGCTTACAAAAAGAGCCCATAAACCAATGCATTACGTAAAAACCACATATAAGTGAAATTTCCTTAATATTCGCGGTGCAATTTTTAGGTGTTTTACCCGGTTACACTTTATCGCTTGTTAAATACGTCCATTTGCTCCTGAAATATTCAGTATAAAGTGAGTAGCCAAAAGCCACGGGAAAGGATTTCTTATATGAAGGTTTTCCGAGTACGACGGCCGAATGCTGCGGTTCTTTGCTGCGTACGTTGTTAGAGCAGTTTGTTACAGGAAGCAAGTCCCGAGTCGACTGCCCTTGGACGTGGGATTCCTGGTAGTCAGAAATTACCCAATAATCTGGAATTTCGAGATCGATAGTGTCTACGGTGTATCTTCAATGACGCAGACACAACAAGTGCAAGCCAACGCACAGGGTGAAGACAATCTTGTTGACAAATGGAGGAGAAGAGTCTCTGTCCCTTCCGTCGCCCCCCTCTCCCCTCACAGAAGCATACTGGACGACCTAGGATCTACTATGAGACAAATCGCAGCCCACTGGAATGTGTGGAACGTGGAAGCGATGCCTACCTGGACTGTATGCAGACAAGTGCGAAATCCCCTGTTCGTGGGAAATTTCCATAACCCAGAAAACAAATTGTGGGCCGGGAACTCCTTTAAGGCCAACTTAACGAATTTAGTGTGTACAACATCCAATCCATAACTCGATAGTTTTAGGACCTAGGCATAGATCCTAAAGTGAGGAATTTAGTAAAAATTTAATGTGACAGGAGGGCGTCTGATAAAAATAACCCTTCATTTAAGCATTGATTTATTCCCTAAAATATAGGTGATCACAACTCATGAAAAGGAGACGATCAAACTGTTCACTAATACCATTTGCATGGAAGTACTCATTAATGATTATATGTACAGAAGTGTCACTCGACTGCAGGAGAAATTACACGCTGTTAACTAAAAAAATGGCGGTCTGAAGCTCAATTTCAAAACGCGGAAATTTCTGACAGAAAGTAGTGACTGGAAGCTTGGTCACTGATGGAAAGGTTCATGCATTCAACACATTTATGTTGAACATGAGACAGGCAACCTCATATAATTCCACAACTATGGAATGGGAATGATCTAGTCCGCTGATACTGCTATGAAAGCTCGCTGTAATGTAACAGTCGTGCGCAACGATGAACGTCGCTGGCGTACAGGCTCAGTCGAGAAGACGAGGGTCTGTTGCTACAACTGCGGCACCGCTCCCTGGACGTCTCCTAACTCAGCTGTCGCTGTGGTCTGCACCACGCCTCTGCCGAAGTTGATGCTGCGTCAGCCGCGTTTCTTATTATAAACTCTCTCTTACACCCTGTTCTCGTTGTCCGCCAAACTGTGCCAGTTACAAATAGCGGAGATAGTAAACACTGCGACCTAATACTGAGGCTATTTTTTATTTATTTTGTTTACTCGATCGGCTTTTACAAGGCGAAATATTAAACTAGGACATTACAGCATTAAAGCACATTCAGCATTACTTAATTACCTAATACAAAATACAAAATTTTATACAATATTACTTTTTTTTGAGTGATTTAATGGCGTTGTCAATGAGGTTAAGTATATACTCCATTTCACCACTAAAACCATGCACAGGCAACTCGATCAAGTGGGCCATTGATTGGTTGAGCCCACATTTGCACTGAGGGTCGTTCGCGATGCCCCACGTTGTCATCATCTCCCTGCATCTTCCGACACCCGCCCTCACACAGTTCAGCGTCGTCCCCACTCTTCTGGAAAGCTTAAAGCCCTCTGTTGGTATGCTTGGGTCAGTAACCAGTTTTCTGTTCTTTATGTGCTTCTACCCCATAAACTTCCCCATTCATTTTCTAGGTCGAAGGAAAACACCTCTTCACCTGATTGCCATAAAATGGTTCAAATGGCTCTGAGCACTATGCGACTTAATTTCTGAGGTCATCAGTCGCCTAGAACTTAGAACTCATTAAACCTAACTAACCCGAGGCAGGATTCGAACCTGCGACCGTAGCGGTCGCTCGGTTCCAGACTGTAGCGCCTAGAACCGCACGGCCACTCCGGCCGGCGCTTGCTTGCCATAGAGGTGACCTTGATCTCAGGCGGTTTTCTTGGTGTCAGATCTGGTGTATGGGAAGGTTTGGATTTGCCAGTATTTTGCTATACTCTCTTGATAGTAGCTGATTTCTTCTGATTTCAGGTGGTGTATGATAGACAGTGCGGGCAGCCAATCCAATTGGTGTAGGTCTAAGTGCTCCCGATATTATTCTCATTGTTTCCCTTAGCTGGATATCGATTTTTGATATATGACACTTGTGGGCCATACAGGTGCACAATACTCGGCCACGCTGTATACCAGGGCCAAGGCTTAAGTTCTCAAAGTATTTACATCATATCCCCAGCTGGTTCCGATAAGTTTGGCAAGAATGGCATTTCTAGGTTTTAGTTTTTGTTTTGCATCCTCTAGGTGGGCTCTGTAAGTTAGGAACCGGTCGAGCTTTATTTCAAGGTATCCAGGATTATCATCTTGTTTAATGGTCTGTTTATTCATGCAGATGTTCAACTTTCTCCTCACTTGTTTACACTTCCTCTCATGTCTGGATTCGGTTGTATATGGCATTTAGCGTAGTACAGGTGCGCCGGCCGCTGTGGCCGAGCGGTTCTAGGTGCTTCAGTCCGAAACCCCGCAGATGCTACGGACGCAGGTTCGAATCCTGCCTCGGGCATGGATGTATGTGATGTCATTAGGTTAGTTAGGTTTAAGAAGATCTAAGTCTAGGGGACCGATGACCTCAGATGTTAAGTCCCATAGCACTTAGAGTCATTTGAAGAGAGTACAGGTGCAGCAGGTTTAGGTCTCCGTTCGATTTCTGCTCGATTTTGTCAAAAGGTTTGCTTCGATAAGCTATTGCCATGTCGTCCGCTAGTATAAACTTACGGGACGTCGTTTCTGGGGTATCCGCAGTGTACAAGTTAAACAATAAGGGGGCCAGTACCGAGCCCTATGGGAGTCCGTTGTTGAGCGCTATCATCTGCTGGTTTTGCCATTAAGAGTTATTCTAATTTTTCTTGTAGTTAAAATGTTCTTCATAAGTTTACAGGTCTGGCTGCTCTGAGCTTTTTCTATTAGTTTATAAAGTATGCCATACCCCCACACAGTATCATATGCTGAGGTTAGATCCAACAGCACAACGCCCGTTTTGTCCTTATACTGATAGTGCTCTTCGATAAAGGTTGTGAGGGCAAGGACTTGAACACAGCAATTTCTTCTAGGCCTAAACATGCTTGCTCCATTGGTAGGGAGGGTTCTTTATATGGAGAGAGTCTGGTCATCAAAATTCTCTCAAATAATTTATATACAGCGCATAAAAGAGCAATTGGTATAAAATGTTTGGGGTTACCCCCCAGCCTTCCCTGGTTTCAGGACAGCGACCGCCTTGGCTTCTTTCCATATAGTAGGTATTTTGTTCTGCTTGATGCAGTCAGAGAAGAGTTTTGCTAGTCACTTTTTTACCTACTGGTTCTGCATTTTTAAGGAATTATGGTAGGATTTCATCTACTGCTGCTGCTTTGCCTGCCTTCACTCCTGTGAGTGCGTTATTGATCTCTTAAATCTCTACATCTTTTATCAGATCTGTGTTCTCATGTTTGCTCTTTATTACCTCTTTTATCATATGGTCTTCAGAAGTTCTCAGATGGATTGTCAAGCTTTTTTCTATGTGCAACGCTATCTGGGTGGTGTCATTCTCGCCTGTGGTCTGTGTAGGGCTGTAGCTCTTCCTAATCTTCTTAGCAGACTCCAGCTCTTGCGGCTAAAATGGGTGAAATCCATGCTCTCCATCGTTTCCATCCATCTAAACCTGCGTTCTTCGTTCATTGTTTGAACCAGTTGTTACGCAACCTCATAGTTTTCCATCTCCTGGTATTCTTCCAATAATGATTCACACTCTCTCTGCAGCACGGAGTATATTCTTTCCTCGTACCGCTTTGAATACTTTTCAGTGCAGATTTATATATCAGAGTAGTGAACCGCCCATAGTTCTCTGGTAGTGGAGGTATACGGTTCACTGTTGTCTCTGTGAGAATCCGAAATGTCTCCAAGTCAGCCTGTTTTAGATTCCACGGTGGGATTGGAGGACTCTGTATGACAGGAATTGACGGTCCCACTTCAACGATCACAGATCGGTGTTGGCTTCTAGGGAACTTCGGTAATACCCTTCTTTCCGCTTGAAGTAAGTCTCCTGTTGCTCCCCTTGTAAGAAATGTTAAGTCATGTGTTGTTTGTGATCCCCACGCTCCTGATGAAAAGGCTGTTCGGTCTTTCGGATCGTACAGGAGGTAGAGATCTCTCCCCTCAGCCCCGTTACTCAGTCTTTCACCTTCTGTATTGCATTCTGACGCAATTTGAAGTCGCCAACGTACACAGCTGGGTGTTCGACCAAAGTTCAGATCGAGATTTGCACACATTATAAAGAGTTAGTTCTTTCACTTTGTGTCCTTCTACGTGTTCAGGTTGTTCTACGTCTGAATTCACATTTCCTGTAAGACTGTATTGGACCTGGGTTGCTAGGAAATGTCAGTCATGTCCCTTATTTACAAACGAAGTAAAACCAGGGATTTTAAGTTTAAAAATCGTTTCCTTCGTCATATGGGTTTCTTGTAAAAACACTACATTTACTGCTTCCCTTACTAAGATTTTTTCCAGCATTTCTTCTTTCGTCTTCGTATATCCTTCTATATTGAGGTGGCATATACGTAATCTCTTGAAGTCCCGCTTGTTTCCGCCGGGGCGGGCTCTCCTCGTTCGTCTTTGCTTGGACCGGGAGGCATTCGTGCGTTCGGTCGCCGTTTTTGTCTACGAGATTCTTCGCCGCTGAGTCATGAAGCAGCGTTGCCCAGGATGCACCATCGGGGAGGCGATCTACGCTTCGGACTCCAATATTGAGGTTTCCCTCCAGCATAGAGAATTCCGCCCAAACGGCACATAGCGATCAGACGGCAGGTATATATCAAAACTCTCCGCTGCTATGAGAAAACTTCCACTCCAGCTCTGAGGTCGTGACGTCACTCTCTAATATACCAGTCACGCATTTCTGCACCTATGGCACTAGCTTCGCAGCAGAGGGCCTCTGAAGTTTGAAAACAGAACTCACGCGGCTATAACATTATTTTCTGCAACCGGTGTCTTCGAGAGTGCACAACGGCTATCCAGGAAGGCAGTCCGCAGAACATGAAGAAATCGCTCGTGTCTGCTGCTCATGGCGCCTCCCTGTCCCAAGCGGACACTAGGCTAGCACTCCGTTATCAGGCCACAAGTGGCCCATCGGGAGCGTCCGAACGCCGTGTCATCCTCAGATGAGGATGCGGGTAGGAGGGGCGTGTGGTCAGCACATCGCTCTCCCGGTCGTTACGATGGTTTTCTTTGACCGGAGCCGCTACTATTCGGTCAAGTAGCTCCTCAGTTGGCATCACGAAGTTGAGTGCACCCCGAAAAATGACAACAGTATATGGCGGCCCGGATGGTCACCCATCCAAGTGCCAGCCACGGCCGAGAGAGCTAAACTTCGGTGATCTGACGGGAACCGGTGTATCCACTGCGGTAAGGCCATTGCCCTGGAGACTAGGCTAGGTGAGGTTGTAAAACTGAACAGTGATTTGATACCGCCTGGGACGGCTCGGCAGCCCCAGTTGTGCGAAGCCGTCCTGAGCCTTCGGTGTCCCCCTCCCCCCACCCCTCACACCCCACCCCCACCAGGAAAGTGCTTTGTTAGCTCCAATGCACAATGTCTTCTCACGCTTACAAAAACTATTCAGAAACTAGTGAGGCCACCACTATGTTATAGAAAGGAAATGAAGCTACATACAGAACCATGCTACTAGTCACTGTGATGGAAGGTCTTCAATTATAACATTCTCAATGCAATCACTACCATTATAGTCATCTAAATTATACAACCAATCTCAGATTAACGAAAAAAGGTTTGCGAAACTGCCAGCACATAGTCTTCAGCTGCCGGCGACCGATATCACATCCAGCGCCTTGACATCTCCGTTGACCACTCAGCGCAATATCTGACTTCAGTATGTTTCAATTATAGAAAGAGTTACTCCGAAAATTAATTCCCACAGTGAGTTATACGAATGACAGATATTAGTTTTCCGAGCACAGCTGTAGCTAGCGACAGAAGATTAAAACAAAATTAAGCAACGTAGCGTATGGAACTGTTTCCGGTTTATGATCATCGTCAGAATAACTTCATTAGAGATGCATGGCTTCTGTCAGAGTTACCACACATTCATTGCACGTCCACTCCGAAGAGAACGGCTGCCGACGTGCTACGTCAAAGTACCGGGTGAGCTATGGGAGCGGATGAGCGTAAGGCGAGCTTAAATTTATGACTGGGAGCAGGCATAATAAATTTAGCAGTGAATCAGAACCCGGTGACAGGTCGGCGGGTTGATTCACGGAGCTCGGTCAGTCAATTAAGTGCGCACGGGCCGAGTGGCCGCCCTGCGACGACAGGCGGACGGCAAGTGACGAGCCGGCCACCGCAGCGCGCGGCCCAAGAGGCCCGCGGCACGGCGCCGCACCGGCCTGCTGGCAGCTGTCAGCCAGCGGACGCGGGGGGCCGCGAGTGTCACTCAGCGCGGAGCACGGCGCAGCAGCGGCGGAGAAGGGTGCCGTCCGGCCTTTCACGTATCGCTACCCTCTCTCTGGCTCCTCTCTCTCTCTCTCACTCTCTCTCTGTCTTTCTCCAAACACACACACTCACTAACAGCAATGATTGCCTGCGAAAGGCAAGATTGCAGGTTCTAGTCCCACTTCGACTCACACACTACTGGCCATTAAAATTGCTGCAGCACGAAGATGACATGCTACAGAAGCGAAATTTAACCAACAGGAAGAAGATACTGTGATATGCAAATGATTAGCTTTCCAGAGCATTCACACAAGGTTCGTGCATGTGGCGACACCTACAACATGCTGACATGAGCAAAGTTTCCAATCGATTACTCATACACAAACAGCAGTTGACCGGCGTCGCCTGGTGGAACGTTGTCGTGATGCCTCGTGTAAGGAGGAGAATTGCGTACCATCACGTTTCCTTGATAAAGGACGGATTGTAGCCTATCGCGATTGCGGTTTATCGTATCACGACATCGCTGCTCGCGTTGGTCAGGATCCAATGACTGTTAGCAGAATACGGAATCGGTGGGTTCAGGAGGGTAATACGGAACGCCGTGCTGGATCCCAACGGTCTCGTATCACTAGCAGTCGAGATGACAGGCATCTTATCCGCACGGCTGTAACGGATCGTGCACGCAAATCTCGATCCCTGAGTCAACAGATGGGGACGTTTGCAAGGCAACAACCATCTGCACGAACAGTTCGACGACGTTTGCAGCAGCATGGACTATCAGCTCGGAGACCATGGGTGCGGTTACCCTTGACGCAGCATCACAGATAGGAGCGCCTGCGATGGTGTACTCAACAACCAAACTGGGTGCACGAATGGCAAAACGTCATTTTTTCGGATGAATCCAGGTTATGTTTACAGCATCATGATGGTCGCATCCGTGTTTGGCGACATCGCGCTGAACGCACATTGGAAGCATGTACGCGCCATCGCCATAATGGCGTATCACTCGGCGTGATGGTATGGGGTGCCATTGGTTACATGTCTCGGTCACCTCTTGTTCGCATTGACGGCACTTTGAACAGTGGACGTTACATTTCAGATATGTTACGACCCGTGCCTCTACGCTTGATTCGATCCCTGCGAAACCCTACGTTTCAGCGGGATAATGCACGAGCGCTTGTTGCAGGTGCTGTACGGGCCTTTCTGGATACAGAAAATGTTCGACTGCTTCACTGGCCAGCACATTCTCCAGATCTCTCACCAATTGAAAACGTCTGGTCAATGGTGGTCGAGCAACTGGTTCGTCACAATACGCCAGTCACTACTCTTGATGAACTGTGGTAACGTGATGAAGCTGCATGGGCAGCTGTACCTGTACACGCCATTCAAGCTCTTTTTGACTCAATGCCCAGGCGCATCAAGGCCGTATTAGGGCCAGAGGTGGTTGTTCTGGGTACTGATTTCTCAGGATCTATGCACCCAAATTGCGTGAAAATCTAATCACATGTCAGTTCTAGCATAATATATTTGTCCAATGAATACCTGTTTATCATTGCGTTTCTTCTTGGTGTAGCAATTTTAATGGCCAGTACTGTAGTTTTAAACCCTAAGAAAGACTCAAAACGGCTTACACTTGGCTGCAGTGGTAGATTTATTCTGGACACAACACACAACAACAACAAATACACACTTACACACTTACACACACACACACACACACACACACACACACACACACACACACACACACGATCTAAGGATACATGATCTGATATTCCACAACGCGGATAAGGGAAAGGTCCAATTTCTTAATTTCGACACCCCAAAGCTTAAAGTGGATATTTAAGACGAATATACACTGAACAGCCTAAGAAACTGGTACATCTGCCTAATACCGTGTAGGGCCCCCGCCAGAACGCACAAGTGCCGCAACACGATGTATCATGGACTCAACTAATGTCTAAGGTAGTGCTGAGGGGAACTGACACCATGAATCCTGCAGGGATGTCCATAAATCCGTAAGAGTACGAGCGGGTGGAGCTCTCTTCTGAAGAGGACGTTACAAGGCGTCCCAGATATGCTCAATAATGTTCATGTTTGGGATTTCGGTGGCCAGTGGAAGTGTTTAAACTCGGAAGAGTGTTCCTGGAGCGACTCTGTAGCAATTCTGAACATGTGGGGTGTCGCATTGTCCTGCTGGAATTGCCCAAGTCCGACGGTATGCACAGGGACATGAGTGGATTCACGTGATCAGACACGATGCTTACGTACGTGTCACCGCCAGAGTCCTATCTAGAGGTATCAGAGGTCTAATATAATTTCAACTGCACACACCCCACACCATTACAGAACCACCACCAGCTTACACAGTCCCCTTCTGACATGCACGGTCCAAGGATTCATGAGGTTGTCTCCATATCCGTATACTTCCACCTGCTAGATACAATTTGAAACGTGACTCGTCCGACCAGGTTTAGTGTAAAAATTTGTTGAAAGTGATTAAATTTACATCACACTAGGGGATAAAGTATCAGCAACATAATAAAAGACCGCACTTATCTCTCTGCAGAGCAGGGCTTGCTGAAGAACTGGCGGCAATGTGAACGTCCGTCGTCGTCGTCGTTGAGTTATTGTATGGCAGGTATGGAGATGCCTATGATGGTTTAGCAGGCCAATCATGGCATGAAACATGCGGCTACATACATTACACGGAGGGTGGAGGGCGTCGCTGGCCCTGGCGAAGTTTGCACCTCTGACGTTTTTAATTTCCTGCCTCCAACGCTCCTGCTCAAAATGTGAGAACAGCACCTCCTCTAGTCGTGCGCCAATGTTTATGATCTTCAGCTGTAGCGAAACAACTACTCAGGTCAATGTTTGCACTCTTTAGGTTCTTTTTGAATTGCTCCTTATAGCTCTTCAGAGGCGTAACACAGGGCATTCTACCTGTCCTCACTTCACTATATAATATTTGTCGAGGAAGTCTGTTGTTTCTCATACGTTGGACATGCCCATTTCATCTGAGTTGGTGACCAATAACGGTGGCTTCTATAGTACACCTCTTCACCTTCTCAAGAATCGCTGTGTTTGATGACAAGCCATCCTATTTCATGTTCTTAATGTATCTGAGCTTCTGTTGATTGAAGAGTTCTAGTTTCCTAAAAGCATGGCGATACAGTGACCATGTTCTGCAACCATAGGACAGATTGGAAACAACACCTGCTTGGTACACCATCAGTTTGGTGCATAGCGTTTCGAGTGCGAAACCTCGAAAAAGGCCACATATATCTGCACGTCTTCAATGAGCCAAAAACGCAGATCAGTGGTAACTTGAGGCATGTCGTGTAGGCTGGCGAATGAGGATTTTGCCTCCCTTCATAGTCGTCGACAGCACCGGTAGCGCTATGAAACATTTAATTCACAATGTGTTGAGACTGTACTTCAAGCCGGAGGTCGTTCTGTGATTTTCTGGGCTGCTTTTATACCATGACTTGGGTCTACTGACTCAGATTCCGTGGACAACAACCAAGTTGATTATTTCAACATTCTCTATAGCCAAACATATTGAGCTTTCGTTGTTTTTGTGACTTGCTGTTGAAGTGTGCATTACAAGGCATAAAATGAGCAGTGAAAAGAATACTGTTCTTTTTATTTGTCTTGGGAATATTTGCAGGTCTCAAATCATAGAAGCTGTGTTTCTTAATCCTCTAAAGCTAAGAGGCCTTAGAGATCAACGGACTGTTGACAGTGGGCCGTGACATGTGGGTAAGGGTCCGGAGTGCTCTGGAAGCCAGTGGTATTGAGTATAAACATACCGTTGGACAAATTCCAATCAGTTCTATTGTATTTTTCGTAGGGACGATGAGAATATTTAGAGCCTGAAACAAACAGCACTAAGAGGCAGCAAAATTGAATTAAACCTCTTAGGTTCTTCGGACCCCAATGGAGAAAGTATAATTTCTTGACCTGTATTGTGATAGCGACCGGTCTCGGAAACTGACATACGGCCGGGAGAGCGGTGTGCTGACTACATGCCCCTCCATATCCGCATCGAGTGACACCTGTGGGATGAGGATGACACGACGGCCGGTCGGTACAATTGGGTCTTCATGGCCTGTTCGGGAGGAGATCTTTTTTTTAATTGTGATAGCGACGATAAAAACTTCCTCAAATGTTATGAGCAATGTGTTCGCTCATTGAGAGCTTTTCTCGGACAGTAATCAAAGTGAACACGAACACACCAATCTACAGCATTAAATAATCAATGGACAATTATACAACGTTTTACTACATCATACTGTATTTTACTTGTAAGCTGTCAGGCAAATCCAACACCTTCCATGAAAACCCTGACATGATAAGCAAATCCAGTAGTATGTCACATAGCTCCGAATAAATCGTGACATTAAATTAACCAAAGTAATACGAGAAACGAGTGAGCAAATGGAATACCACAGACTAACACAAGAATGCCTAAATGCATGTCATACCTTCCCATCGTGAGACAGACGCAGTTCCGAGGGGAGAAACGAGAACAGAAGCCGAGAGCAGAACCGTGTTAAGCTGGAAGGCCCTACGATAAGGGACGGACACCAACGTCTCCAGCTAACCGCTAGGACCACCCCCAAGCCCATGTTAAAAGCTAGAGCCCTCCAGAAGAACAGTATAGATCTTACGATAACACAAAAAGGGTTACCCCAGCTGCAAGTTTTAGCGTGAGACTTTTTCGCGTGTCTGTTACGTCAGGACCACCCCCCAGCCCATGTTAAAAGATAGAGCCCTCCAGAAGAACAGTATAGGTCTTACGATAACACTAGAAGTACCACACCAGCAAAAGTTTTAGCGTGTGACTTTTTCGCGTCTCTGTTACGTTGCAAACTTTAAAAACATTGCCCCACCACGAAAAGTATAACGTTTCTCATTGGATAGACAGAATTTTTGTAGGTGGAGCTTAAGGTTAACATTGACACTCGGATTGGTCAGATGAAAACACAGCCAGATAGTTTTTTTAAACCAATTTCGGTAAATTGTTGTAAGGAGAAGGTAGGAGAGAGTTGCTTCCTAGATGGCGAGGTGACCGAAGCTGTGCTGTTCGCCGCCCCCTGACGAACACCGACAAGGTAATGAACGCACGCGATGCCGCTTAACAGCGCATAAAGCTTCACTCAGAACTGCAGAAGTCTCATCTGTTACACCCCCTTTTTGCGTAATACTAGTGTCGATCGTCAATTGAAGCTCATGGTGATCACATTTGCCACTCGAAGTAAAAATCTGAAACGCGATGATTTTTCTGTTATATAGTTATTGTGAAGCCACATCAGCCACTGTAATTTACGACAAGTTAGATGAATAATTAAAGATAATTGAGGGTCACTGTAGACCATTTTGATAGTTTTCTCTTTTGTGAAACTTAATTTAAACCTAGATTATAGATGTGATATGGCATACGTCATCCTTCGATCCATTGTAGAACTTGGAAACCCATTCAGGGAATATTCGTTCACATTTTTCTTGAACACAGTTGGTTTTTATCATCCTGTATTAAAATGTTTCCTTTTATCAATAGTGCAATTTATAAACAATGTTTTGTGAGTAGAATAAAATTTCCAATGGTTGACTTAACTGCTTTTTCGACGTTATTTTACCAGCTCACTAAAAATAGGAAAGCCTTGAACCCCTTTCACTAAATATAGTTACTATTAAGATTCTTTTACAGGGAGTGCAGTGGAGCTGACGCTGAAATCATTAAGTATTTGGTTATATCATCGCTAGTCTCACTGAACTCTACATGTCGTGTGTGGTCTGGCGTCTCCTCACCAACAACAGGTCTCAGGTTCAAACTAGTCAATTCCCTAAAAAAACACGCTCAGAGCGTCGTTGCGCAAAAGTGGTAGGGAGACACGATATAGAACAAGCAGACACCACGCAGAATGTTAGAGAATGGCAAGCCTGCCAGGATGGTAAAATACCATGATTGAAGGTCGACCACATGCCTAACTAGGTCAGAAAAATATCCTGTTAAAAAATTTTCGTAATAAAAAAAATTTTTTTTTGAAAGGCATAAATAGTTGAGAACAGTAGCTGCAGCGATAGATAGTGAGACATTCTAGCAGAGACAATAGCATAATTAAGTTATGAATTTTAAAAATTGTTAGAATTAAGTTTTCTCCTCAATGCAAGCGCACAGGTGGCGGATACATCGTTGACAAGTTGGTTCTGACCCAACAAGTAAGTGAATGGATTGTCAAGTCGTGTGTGCAAAAAGTTTATGAAACGCGTGAGATCGTATGAGCGCATGTTGACTCGAAGTAGGGCGCGTGAATTGCTTTTAAAACAGAAAATAAGGGATTCGGAAAGATTAGCAATGGCAGATCGAGACCTTGATCGAATTGAGGTAGAGACCCAGCATGAAAATGGACAGAGAATAGAGGACAGTACAACAGACGATGCAGTATCGCGAGAAATAGGACATACAACGCACCATAACGAGGATAATGTACGTCAAGGCATAGAAAACGTAAGTCAGCATACGACAGAGGAGCAGGAAAGTAGAGAGACAGTCGATGAGGATTCTAACTTGCGTCTTGACTACGTAGAACCCATAGTACAAGTAATCAGAGCTCCCTCACCACAGAGTACAAGGAATGCTAGCAGGAACGTGTCACAGCACAGTTCAATGCAATCGGTTGCGAACCAACACTTATGCGAAAACACAGAGCGTAGGACGTCGGAAGAAAACGCAATAGGACCCACCAATCTGGCAGAATTATTACAACAAATTACGGAAATCATGGCAAGGCAAAATAAAGACACAGCAAAACAAATTCAAATTCAGAATGCTGAAACCACGAGACAAATGCGTGCGATTAAAGAACAAAACCAAAAAAATTCAGTTACACCTAAGTCATATTGAAGACGAGGCAAAATAATCTCGAGAAGTGATAGGAAACTTAATAACAGGTCACAATCAATTGAGAACAGACATTGAAAATGTACAAGTGGACGTACAAACATTGCATAATGACATTCAGGACGAGATCAAAACATTACGTAACAACACCCAGGGAGAAGTCAAGAAACTAGAGAAACAGATAAACGTAATTACTAGACAAGCAGCAGGTACAGCGCGTGAAATTGTTGAAAACAGTGTGTTACACAAACGTATCACAAAAGCAGCGCTGAATAGATATGATAACCGCATAGTCAAAATAGAAGCGCAAACGAAGCGATAATTTCAGAAATTGCGAACAGAGTTGTTGCAAACCATTGAAGAGCGTAGTGAACATGATCGAACAAGCACAGAGTCTGCAACCACATCCGTATATGTAACAGCACCGGAAAAACAAGCAGTTAACGAAAATATTACGCATTTGCGATTCCAATCACAGGCGGAAAGTAACATACGTGAAATCAAACAGCCTGCACAGCAACAAACACGTTTCGAAATTCTTGATGAACCAACGTCACCACAAACAAATGCGGAACCACAAATGTATGTTTCAAGACAGTTTGGATCGTGCAATGAACCAGCAAGGTTAGCCAGACAAGATACCGAACCAATACCTGACAATGGAAAGCCAGGTCGCGAAGAGTACAGTGCAATGCATTCAGCTACACGTTCACAACCGACGGAAGAAAATTATTTCGTACCACTCCAACGATACTACGCAAGGGTAGGCGAAAGTTACAGTGGACAATATCCAATGGATCTACCACAACCGGAAAGAACGACGGGAGAAATGATCAGAAATAAAAGTGGCGACGAATCGCGAATTTCATATGGAACTATGACGAAGTACGACAACGATAATTTCCTCACAGTCAGAAAATTTCAACACTTTCGAGAAGGAAACTCATTACATCCACGAACTTTTATTGATCAATTCCGAGTAGGATCACCAGAACACTGGACGTTAGCACACAAATTAGACTTTATATGTGCACACATGTAAGGAACAGTCGCAGAAACCACGCAGAATGTTGCAGCGACATGCCGATCGTACGAAGATTTCAGAGAGAAGTTTTTCTCACGATATTGGTCCAGCGAAGCACAGAACAGAGTGAAGTACGTATTATTACAGAACCCATATTTTGAAAATTCATGAGAGAAGAATCCCGAGAAATTTTTCGAATTAATGGCAAAGAAAAATCAATGCTTAGATGTACCATACAGTGACGGAGAGATGATTAAATTATGCGCGATGAAGCTACCATTGAAATACCAGCAATCATTAGTAGGTCGCGGAGGCAATGCCATCGAAGAATTTAAAGGTATTCTAAGGGAACTAGTGTTCATATTTTCGGAAGATGACGCAAGAAAAAGACGAAGCGCACGTGAAAACGAAAGCAAAAAGCGGTGGAATCCACAAGACACAGTACGAAGAAACAACAATTACGAACCATGTGATAACTTCGCACCAAGAAACGACAATATATTTCAACGAAGAACCGGTTATGGATTTAGAAGAGAATATGGCAATAACTATAATTCACACAACCGGAATGGGTACTGGAGAACCAATAGACCGACAAATTATCAACAAAGAAACCACTATCAACAAGCTGAACAAGAAAAGAGAATACAGATAGAAGAGGTGGAGGTAAGACCACCAAACCCCGATAAACGTTCGAATTGACAGCTAAGCGCCCATGCCAAAGAAAATGACGCACCGACCCAGGACAATTGCAGCACCTTGAACAGAGAAGTAAAAATCTTATCAAGAGAAGAGAAGAAGGAAGAAACAAATCCGCAGGGACCAGATGAAAACGAAGATAAGACAATAACAACATCGTGTTGGCGCGAAATTAATTGGTAGAATACTGACGAGGAAGATGAATTACCAGAGGCATGCACAACGAATGTAGGAGGAAAGGGCGAAGTAATGAGTATTGCAGAGCTATTTGAGATGTAAACCAGGGAAAGCGAATTCAATGAGGATAATGCGCAGTCGACAGAAGTTGAAAATAAGTTACGAGTGGGCACACAACCCAATGTATATAGTGAAGGAAGTTATGAAGCGATAATTAGAGCATTTAGAAGCGATTATGTGGAAGTTGCGACGAAGAAGGAGAAGATAGACGAGGATGAGGAAAAAGTAAAGGATGTTGAAGAAAGTGTAAATGAAGGAAGAAATAGAGAAGAGGAAATAAAAGAGAGAGAAGTAGCAGTCGAATTCAGAAGGAAAATTCCTAAAAAGACTCATGTATGATTCAGTGGAGGATTCGTTGATGCAAGAAGAAGAAGACCGGAACCAGCCCTTTCAAATTCAACCAATTGTGAAGGCCATGGTAAAGCATATCCCAGTCAATATTGTAATTGATAGCGGAAGTGAAGTAACTGCGATCTCAGAAAATTTATTCATGCAGTGTAATGCCAATGAGGAATTGCCAGTTCTGAAAACACGTAAGATTAAAGTAAGAGGTCCTATTAGAAACAATGCTGTGGAAGATACGAGACAAACAAGGTTAACTCTTTCGTTTCAAGGTCAAAAGATCGAAGCCAACTTCGTGATTATACCCAAACAAACTGTAGATTTGATTATAAGTGCAGATTTTTTAAATGAGAGACGAGCGATAATAGATATGGGGAAAGGTAGCATAACATTCGGGAATGCCACACTTCTCTTTGAGCAAAAGCTAAAATTAGAAGAAATACCAGTTATAAACAAACAATTAAAAATGATGCGAGATAAAGAGGATGAAGAATTAGAATGGTATGCACAAAAGGGGGAATCGCCTCAACTCATGTTAGAAGTTCATAAGGAAATCGACGAAAAATGGCAAGAAGTTCAAGGTATTTCAGAACACAGTAAAAGAGAATTAGAGGGTATTTTACGAGATAAAGCAGAGGTATTTTCACTTAAGACTGGCAGTATTAAACACTTTCAGTACAAGTTTGAAGATTAATTTTATTACTGGTAAATAATCAGCACAATATTTAAAGATTATGGTGCAGATAAGATCGTCAGGAGAAAGAAGAATGAAGAGAGAGGAAGGTGGGAAAAAGAAAGTAGTTTCAATAACAACAAAAACAAAAATAACACCAATAGTACCATAGATTAAGGTGAAGGGATAACGTGTAGATAGTCTAACAGCATGAAATACTAAAATGCTATACACCATGACACTACACAAAAAATAAAAAATAAACGAATTTGAGGATTTTTGTAGAAGTTAAGACTAAAAATATCTCAGAATTGTAACATGGAAAGGGCACCGAAATTTGTAAAGCTTTTTAAGAAGGCGTAAAACAATGTAGGTACAAGACATATGTTAGATGATTATAAGTAAAACTTTTTGTAACAACCATTTTTAAAAACTCCAACAAAGACCAGATGCAACGACCCACAAGTTGCAACGAGAGATATATCAAGAAAGAAAAAGATATAATTAGCAAGACACGATTCCTACAAGGCAGAAGCGTCGAGAGAAAGGAAAGGACAGCAAGACCAACAGAAGGCCCTTGTATCGGAAGTGGACCATAAATCTGCCCGCTAAGCGGAACCCTGCTGGGACAGAACATGGAACCACACAGTGGCGGAACCCTGCAGAGACACGACAGGACACCAAACGCCAGAAGGGACCGGTGCAGGGACTCACAAGCAAACACCGGGCTTTCACTGCTCGTAAAACCCGGAACGCCCCGACTCAGTGGAGCGAGCAAAAAACAGCCCGACGAGAAGATGGCTTGGGCCATAAATAAATATTTCCATATCCTGCCCAAAGAAGAACCAAGAAGCAAGTAAGAAGCAGAGAAAAAGCAGGAAGGACAGAAGTTGAAGATTTGCAAGATTGAGACCAAGAAAGAAGATGGGTGAAGAATAGACGACATACCTTCCCAGATCCCTGTCCTATTGTAAACTAGTCCTCTGTGAAGTATTACAACAAAAAACGACCGCTTTCGGCGACACATAACGATGACTTTCACGCATACAAAGTCAGTAAACCACGAGATTCTGCACTCACAGCTCCATTCCATTTTGGGACCTCCACAACAGCAACACACACTTGCAAAGCCAACATGGAACGACGAACGAAGCTGTACATCAAATACTTGCCCACATCCATCTCGCTCAAGTCCATCACCTTCATGCAAAAAAAAAAAAAAAAAAAAAAAAAAACATTCGCCAACCTCATGCTTAAACATTCATAGGATTGTTTGAATGTGTGAAATCAAATTATGTGATGTAGGAATTGCGCAAAAGAAACATGTGAAAAACTAAATAAGTTAAGCACACCAGACAGCTAATAAACTACAAAATGATAGTCATTGACTATGGACTTAAGTAAAAAATAGGCTATCGATAAAAATAAGTCATTAGTTTTGAAATGGACAGTATATAAAGAACAAAAATAAGGCATAATAAACACTAAAACTATATACCACTTATTTTCTCCTCATAAAAATAAAAGAATAACTATATTTTACTTATTTTCTCCTTATAAAAACAAAGAATAAAAAATAATCTTGTTGGATGTTTTCCCTTTTCTTTTAATATTTGTACCATTTGTTAGGATAATATCTCAATACTTGTGTATGTATATTTCTTTATCAAAGCAATTCTTGGAAACAATTCTTATTTGTTAGTGTAACAATGTTGAAATGAGTGTCTAGAAACAAAAACATTTTACTTGTACATGATATTTAGAAAATGTGTTAGGAATAGATTTTACTTAATTACTACATTTATAAAAACAATATTTCTAAGAAAATCGATGGAAAAGACTCCTCACTTTCGATAACAAACTTCTTAAAAAACAAACTTCACAATTAAATAAAGAAAGAAAATAATAAAAAAATAATAATTATAATAGAATAAAAATATTCTTCGCTTGTCAATATAAATATAATATGGAAGAATATAAAAATATAAATTAGTAATACAAACTAGCATAGAACTGAATAACGTGGCTGAACAGTAGGCAACAAAATTTAGATAACAGAATAATTTTTGACTGGCTTAGACAACGATTCAATCATTGCCTAAGTTCAGTACAAAAATGAAGTTCGAAGGGTGGTGATATGTAAGGTGTCAGGTAAATCCAACACCCGAATAAATCGTGACATTAAACTAACCAAAGTAATACGAGTAACGAGTGAGCAAATGGAATACCACAGACTAACACAAGAATGCCTAAATGCATGTCATACCTTCCCACCGTGAGACAGACACAGTTCTGAGGGGAGAATCGAGAACAGAAGCCAAGAGCAGAACCGTGTTAAGCTGGAAGGCCCTACGATAAAGGACAGACACCAACGTCGCCAGCTAACCGCTAGGACCCCCCCCCAGCCCATGTTAAAAGCTAGAGCCCTCCACAAGAACAGTATAGATCTTACGATAACACAAAAAGGGTTACCCCAGCTGCAAGTTTTAGCGTGAGACTTTTTCGCGTGTCTGTTACGTCAGGACCACCCCCCAGCCCATGTTAAAAGATAGAACCCTCCAGAAGAACAGTATAGATCTTACGATAACACTAAAAGAACCACACCAGCTGCAAGTTTTAGCGTGTGACTTTTTCGTGTCTCTGTTACGTTGCAAATTTTAAAAACATTGCCCCACCATGAAAAGTATAACGTTTCCCATTGGATAGACAGAATTTTTGTAGGCGGAGCTTAAGGTTAACATTGAGACCTGGATTGGTCAGATGAAAACACAGCCAGTTAGTTTTTTTAAACCAACTTCGGTTAATTGTTGTACGGAGAAGTTAGGAGAGAGTTGCTTCCGAGACGGCGAGATGAGTGGAACTGCGCTGCCCGCCGCACCCTGACGAACACTGACAAGGTAATCACGATCTGATGATTAACTGCTTACTGACAGTAATTGTACTTATATTTAAATGCACTGTGCAATATTCATCAGATCACAAATATTTACAAAATGTTTTGAATATCATTTTCTTATATTCATTGCGTTCTATTTTAACAACCTTATAATTTTAATATTCCTTGGAGAAAATATGTACTACAATTGAAGATGACCGTCACTGTAACGCGCATTCACGGTTGCGTGTTACTTCCCTTTGGAATTTACACCATAGCAATAGCACCTGATCGGTACGAGGCACACACGGAACTGCTGGAAGTCAAACAGTAGCACTTTCCCCTCCCCCTCTCACATCCCCTAACCTTGAAGTGGTCATGCTACCTACCCCTCTGCCCCTGAGGTACGGGACCGACTTTCCTTAACTCACGGCAGAATTTACCAACTGAAAACTGCGCAAATCTTAAAATATTAGCCGGCCGCGGTGGCCGTGCGGTTCTAGGCGCTTCAGTTCGAAACCGCGGGACTGCTACGGTCGCAGGTTGGAATCCTGCCTCGGGCATGGATGTGTGTGATGTCCTTAGGTTAGATAGGTTTAAGTAGTTCTAAGTTCTATGGGACTGATGATCTCAGATGTTAAGTCGCATAGTGCTCAGAGCCATTTGAGCCATTTTTTAAAATATTACTGTCTCTGTAAGCATTTTTGTTTGTTATTTGCTATGAGCAGGAACATCACTCTCTGAAGAAATTCTCAAGGTTAGCTGATGTTTGCTAACTGCATAGTGTTATAAAATATGGCCGAGAACTTGATTCAGGCCTCATTCAGGCACAGTCTGCTGTTTGGCGACAGTTGACCTAACTCATTGCAACAAAAGTGCCATTTATGTCATATTTTAATACTCGCGCACTCTGTCATGAAAACCTGTACATAAACCATCTATTTATACGTCGGGCCAGATGTCAAGCGCTAGGGCGAGTGCCTCCAGATCGAAATGTTGCAGGACCGAGATTCGGTCGGGCCACCTCTCAACGATGTGAGAAGTCGCCATAAACAACAGGTGCTTTGGACGTTAAATTGCAAGTCCCCTTTCCCTGGTTGAGTAATTGGGGTAGGTCAGGAAGACGCAAGTCGCCACAGTGGCGTCCAACAGAAGGAGTTGCACCAGGCCACTGAGATACGTGAAATTATTATTACTCTCGGTACAGATAACTAAGTTTGTTCTGCACACTAAGAGAGGGAGTGCTACTTGCTCTTCTCCTGGTTTTATTCAGTGCTATAACTATTTGTTTTTTTTAATCTCTCTGTTTTACTATGAAGTTCCTCACAAATATTTGGGCTGTGGAAAACAAATGTAATAGCTGTTTGTGATAGCTGCAGTTGCAGTGCGTACGATTGTGACAGCTCCGATTTGCTTCCTCGTTTATTGTAAAATCAAAACTTATAATTTTTTGTTAAAGGATAATAATAATCTGTTTTACTCGAAAAAAAAAGAAAAGGAAATCTGGCGTATGGTTCGGAAGAACGAAGGTTCAAATTGGCGTCCGATCATGCAAATTTAGGTTTTCTGTGATTTTACTGAATCGCTGCAGTAAATGACGGGTTGGTACCTTCGAGAGGGTACTGCCGATATTCGTCCTGATCCTTGAATCAATCCGAGCTTTTGCTCCGTCTCTAATTATTTCATGTCGGCGGGACGTTAAAAGCTAAACCTCCTTCCTTCGATAAGCTAGAGTCGCCCTTTTTGGTCAACGTCCTTGTGATGAGTATGCAGTGTATTCCAATAACGAAAATGCCGTGTTCATGGGGCTACTTATATACGTTCCTGGTTCCACAAATACTCATATTCCCTAGCATATCTCAACTCTCTCACTAAATCATCCCATCTTCAGCCCACAAACATAACTGAGATTATTTGCAGTAGGAGATTAAACGTGTCTGTCAACAGCCCAAATGTCTGGTAGCTCTCCAGGACCTAATTATCAATTAATGGGTCTTTTGTTGCTCGTGCCAACGTTGTTACACTAAAAAATAATGAACATTAAGAATCCTACACACACACTATCTGCGGAAAAGAGATCAGATTATCGTATCTCTAGAAAGTGAGAAAATTAGTAGCGACGTATTCAATCAATTGCTGAAATTTTAATGAAATGGCCTGTATACTTGTCAAAGTGTTCATCGAGGCAGCGGCTCTAATGGAATGAAGAACGCCAAGAGAAACGAAAGTCAGGATATCCGTGTGGAGTTTAAATTCTTTGTTTCAGAATATGAGTATAATACACTAGCCATTGGTTTCCTCTGTGATAGCTAGAAGAGTCTTGTAGTGATATGAAGGTATTCGTAATGCAGTGCATGGACTAAGGATCGAGTGGAGAGCTGACAAGGTCTAAAATGGGTATGTTCAAGTATAAAATATTTATATAAGAAAAAAAGGTTATGCCTGTGTCAGTTGGTTAAGTTGCTCTTGAGGTAAACGTAATATAGTAATAGTAAGAGATACTTCCCTGAAAAAGAGGAAGTTAATAACAGCGAATATAAATGGAATATAGAAGCAGCGGCGCCATCAGGATTTATCTACTGGCAATAATGGCTGGAGGGATTGGCTACATCCTGATCACATGTCTCACGATCATAGATCGCTCCTTGTACTGCCTAATCCGTGAGTTGTGTTTACTTTAGTAATTAATTTAAGTCTTAGAAAGTATTTTCCGAAAGCATTTGTCTGGACTGTGAGATTATTTAGAAGTAGAACGTACACAACACACAGAATGGACGGCAGAAGAACGGAAGCCTTTAAAATGTAGGTTTTTAGGAGTATGTTGAAGGTTAGTCGAACAGAGCGAGTAACTAGTGGTTACTGGAAGAAAATGTGGAGGAACGACCTTTATTGCACAACTGGCATAACACATACAGAAACATCAAATACTAGTTTATTTGGTTGTGGAGTGAAATGTGGAGGGGTAGATACTATAGAAAGAGACCAAGAATTAGATACAAGGAACAGACTCATATGGGTACACTAAGCAGATTCAGAAGAATGTAGGCTGCAGTAGGTACTGGGAGATGAAGAGGCTTGCACAGGATAGAGTAGCATGGAGAGTTGCATCAAACCAGTCTCAGGACTGAAGACCACAACAACAGCAGTATGAAAATACGTAAACAACATACACCGAGTGACAAAAGCCGTGGGATACCCCCGAAAATCGTGGTGGACCTCCTTTTGGTCGGCGTAGTGCAGCACCTTGATGTGGTATGGACTCAAAAAGTCGCCGGAAGTCCCCACGAGAAATACTGTGTCACGCTGCCTCTATAGCCGTCCTTATTATGCGAAAGTATTGCCTGTGCAGAATTTTGTACATGAACTGATCTCTCAGTTATTACCAATAAATGTTCGGTTCTATTCATGTCTGGCGATCTGGGTGGCCATATAATTCACTCGAACTGTCCAGAATGTTCTTGAAACCAATCGCAAACAACTGCGGCCCGGTGACATGGCGTCGCTGTTTGGCAACATGAAGTCCATGGATGGCTACTAATGGTCTCCAAGTAGCCGAACATAATCATTTCCAGTCATTGATTGGTTCAGTTTGACCAGAGGAACCAGTCCATTACAAGTAAACACATTCCACACCTTTATGAAGACACTGTCAGCTTGCACAGTGCCTTGTTGACAGATTCGGTCCATGGCTTCGTGGCGCCACATCACACGCAAACCCTACCATCCGCTCTTAGCAACTGAAAACGGGACTCTTCTGGTAACACAACGGTTTTACACTCTTCTTGAGACGAATCGATATGGCCACTAGCCCAGGAGAGGCGCTGCAGGCGACATCGTGGTGTTAGCAAAGGCACTCGGGTCCGTCGTCTGCTGCCATAGCCCATTAACACCAGATTTGGTAGCACTGTCCTAAAGGATACGTTCGTCGTACGTACGCGTTACTTTATTTCACGCAGTGTTGCTTGTCTGTTAGCACTGTCAACTGTACGCAAACGCCGCTGCTCTCGGTTGTTAACTGAAGCCGTCGATCACTGCGTTGTTCTTAGTGAGAAGTAATACCTGAAACTTGGTGCACTCGGCACAGTCTTGACACTGTGAGTCTCGTAATATTTAATTTCCTGCGAATTCCGAAATGGAATATCCCATGCATATAGCTCCAAGTATGATCCCGCGTTCAAAATCTGTTAATTCTCGTCCTGCGGCCATAATCACCCTTGTTAATCCTATATACTACAGATCAAACGTACTTGAATAATATTCGGATATGGTGCGCACAGATGGAATTTGCTTAAGCATTTAACGTATGTGATGACATCGTAGCATTTGCTTACAAACTGATAGGCCCGGAAATTTAAATGAATTGCTTGACTCCATATGTGACTCATTGGTATTTCACTCATTGGATACTCCTTTTTAACGATTTAGAGGTGCACTATTTCTAAATACTTCATGCAATACGCTAATTGATAGAATACTTTTCAGGTATTACTTCATTACATTGGTCATTTAATACCTGGCTGGGCACCAAAGCCTCGATAAATATGACGAAATACATCGTTCCGCCAGGATGTATTTTAAAACTATAAACAGCACTAGAAGTTTCGGACAAGGCCTATCTTCAGGTGCATCTTTAACAGATGTGGCCGTCGATATAGATAGGTTCATCATGAACAAGAAATAACAATCTGTCTCATCCCTAGCCAGAAACCCTCAGTCCAGTCTCAAATTTCCTTCGGTACACCTCATGACCTTACTTTCGTTAATAAACGTTTGAGTGGCAGATGAGAGTGTTGCTCCTCCGATAACGTTTTAGACTTTCACTTCTTGCCATCCCTGTAATAAACGTTTATTTTTTTCGTTGTGTACCAGCCTTACTAAGTACTCAAAATGTACCACGAGATTCTGTAACTTCATCTTTATACAGATGGATACGGGACATCGGCTGTTTAAAATACATTCAGCCGCCTAAATTTCCGGTTGTTATTTTATTTGAGCAACCAGTTTAGATTTGTTCTTTTTGTTCTTGACACAATGATTCCTTCGATCGAAAGTAGCGCTGTGTCAAGAAGAATCTGCGGGTACCAATCACTGAATGTTAACGTCTATTTTGACTGAACCAGAGGTCGGATGCTTCCTACATATTAGTCAGAGGCTTGAAGATGGCATAATGTAGCGTTGAAACTGGTTGCTCAAATAAAATAACAACAGGTAATTTAGAAGGCTGAAGATGTTTTAATTTGACATTTTATGCACCACTAGAGGCCGCCATCACACAGACACAACAACTCGCATGTTGCCTCTCAGTTCCAAGCAGCAGTCACCATGTGGCGCTCACAAATCCGGACGATTTTCTGCTTCCGTCGCATGTTTATCTGTACCTCGTATTCCTCCTTTATCTGCACCTCGTATTCCTCCGCCTGTAGTTTACGGAAAGCCGCCACAGGGAGCGCTATCAACTGTTGAGTACATGGCTTCCGTCTTGTATTGGCGGAGATGGAAATGCTTCCGTCGAGAAGTATAAAAAACGAAGCACCACGGACACTCAGTCAGTTCCAATTCTGCTGACAGTTCATCTCAGTGCCTCTAGTCAGCTCGATGTAGCTCCTGCAACTAGGCTGCGAAGCACAGTTCTACGAGTTCCGCTGAGAAGACAACATTCGGACGTGGCAGTCCGCGCGGTTAGAGGCACCATGTCACTGACTGCTCGGCCCCTTCCGTCCGAGGTTCGAGTCCTCCCTCGGGTATGGGTGTGTGTGTGTGTGTGTTGCTCTTAGCATAAGTTAGTTCAAGTAGTAAGTCTAGGAACGGATGACCTCAGCAGTTTGGTCCCTTAGAAGTTCACACACATTTGAACATTTGAACTTGGCAGTCACTATTTACGGAGTAATAAGACAACCAAGAGTGTCTCCATAACTATATTCAGTTCTAGTGAAAATATTGTAGACTGCCATGAGACAGTGAAGTTATTTACATTTCATTGTATTATATGTAGGAGATCCAGTGCTAGACATCAAACTGTACCAAAGTACTGTTTTGTAAGAAAAAATGGTTCAAATGGCTCTGAGCACTATGGGACTTAACTTCTGAGGTCATCAGTCCCATAGAAATTAGAACTACTTAAACCTAACTAACCTAAGGACATCACACACATCCATGCACGAGGCAGGATTCGAACCTGCGACCGTAGCGGTCTCGCGGTTCCAGACTTACGCGCCTAGAACCACTCGACCACTCTGGTCGGCTGTTTTGTAACACAATGTTAATAAATGTTATTATTTATTTCTTATTGGGTTCCCAAATTCCTGTGTCAATATTATCCTGTCAAGCAAGTGTATAGGGTGATACTTCAAGTGTGCCATTTCCACTCAGTTTAATGAAAAATAGCTGTAAACAACTTTATGTTACAGTGGATGTTTGCGCTGAATTTCTAGCGCTTAATTTGGAGTGGCAATATTCCCAAAATTCTTACTCCACTTTTAAATGATGGCATTCACTTTTTGAGTGCTGAAGTTCTTTCTTTGAAATTCTAAACTTCCTCCGGGATTGTAAGGTTTTTCCAAATGTGAAAACATGTTCCAAGGTAAAACACGGCCATGTACTTTTTGAAATTTAATAGCGTAGCAATAGAGGAAATCTTGTTGATACTGTATTTCGTCGTCTGCTAGTTATATCATTACTCTAACGCACACCAGTAGTCTCTTAGTAACATTAAAATAAGCAGAAATATTATCAAAAACCAGTTGCAAGTCAAAAACATTTTGAAATTAATCATACTGAAAACTAGCACAAATTTCCATTTTCAAGACAGGTAAAATTATTAACATATTAAAAAACTTAGTAGATTTACAAATATCATATGTTCTATGGTGAAAGACGTTCTTCTGTTTCAAGATACGAGATGGTGTACGACCGATGAACTGTAGCTTATCCGTCCACACGTTACATAACTAGTTTCGAAAATACATACAATATTATTTTTCGCATCAACAGTTTTTCGAAATAGCTTTAATAAATTACACAGCTCTTAAAGGTGAAGAACTCGGAATATTTACAAATGCTGCGCAAAACATAACCTCAAGTCTAGCAACAACTAAAACTGTACAAAATCTCGGAAGTTGCTTATGGAGGTGTCTAGTGTGCACAGCTCCATGTGATTCTAAGAGCAATCATTAGACTGGAGTACCAACCAAAATACATCATGAGTCCTTAATTACATTATACTGTAGGTACACCACTCTCCCTTACGGAGTGAACAGCATTGTGGATGTCTAGAATGCTTGCATCCACCTGATTGCTTTTATTCATGGCATTCAGACTGTAAAATGAGAAACCTACGGGATAGATTTTCCATGACCAAAGTTTCCGGAATCAGAGCTCGCAGGCATATTGGAAATCGTACTGTTCGGATACCTGATAACGTTTCAACTCCGAACATGTTCTATGATTCTGCAACAGAAGGATGTCAGGGATATTACTCGGTAGTTTTATCGATCATTTTTGTATCATTCTTCTTGACGGATGTGACCTGAACTTTTGTGCAGCTACCGAACATACTGTTTTTCTTTCTTTTTTCTCCAATACGATTGATCTGCTGTACATCATGGTTAAAAGATTTACTCAAGTTCGTTCCCGTCAGTAACAGCGTGCTCCACGACCGTACTGATGAGTTCCAAGATAGGGGGAACGGCAGCATCGGTCGTTAACTTTTAATGTGTTTATTGCAGATAGATTTCGGCTACTGTGGAGGTATCTTCTGTGCAGTTACATCCAAGTCCTCATGACTCATAGTAAATAAAATCACACATATTACCACCCGACGTCACTGACAATAAACAATTAAAATCAGTTTGACTGAGAACTAAACTCGAGCAGTAGTTCAAAGTTTTCGTTGCTAAAGGAACATCTGAATGCGAAGTTCATCGTTTCTATTTCTGCTTTGCTACCATCAATCTCAGTTCGTGTATCATCCATGGGTGACTGGACTGTAAATCTGATCAGAGTTTATTTGCGTTTTGTGAGATTTTTTTCCTTATGACTCTGTTACAGCAGTCGTTGAAGGCCTCACGCATTTCTCTTTGACAACCAAATGCCTTTTATTAAGCGTCCCTCTATACACAATGCTTTCTTTGTTTTATACATAATATGCTGCATACACTGTTCCTTTAGAAGTTCGGTTTAAAGAGTCTTTGCTACCGAGGGTGTTTCTTCTCACCAACTCTTCTACTACTTGCATATCCATCCAGTGCTTCAACTAGGTCCCTAAATGTGTGGTGCAGGACGTACATGTTCATACCCAGGGGTAAACGTTCCAAAATTTCTCCTTGAGATACGACGGTAGTACTTCAATGTCCAGTTCAGTGAACTTTAAAATCATCCTACCTGGTGTAGCTGCCCTTTGGTCTTTGATAGTCTTTGTTGCTTTAACTGATTCATGGTCACTAATTCTAGTTACAACTAGGACGTCCTCAAAGAAGTCAGGTCGATATTCAGGCAAGAGGTGTAATACGTTTTTGTCGTGAGTGAAATATCTGTTATAAGAAGTTTTCAGAGGAGACGTATATAATCGTCATCACCAATTGTTCTACGCCCTGGACGATTTGGTCCGTTCATGTCTCCCTCAAGATTAGTCAAGCCACGTCCTCATTGGTCCATGTAAACTTCTTTTGCCTCTTTTTTGTGCTGTTTTATTGTTTTAGGGATTATTGCATCTGCCATATGATTTGTGTGTTCTTTCCGTCTTAACTGTTTTTTTTAAGAGTGTCAGTTAAGTTTTTGCATATTCGTTTTAGTTTGAAGATCATGGTTTCTCTTTTTATCCATTGACGTATGTCCAGCAATGCCTACAAGGAAGTTCTTTTCATATTCATGCATACTATCTTCATCTGTCATCTACGGGTCCAGTTTTCGCATTTTGTAGAGCAGTTGACAAATAGCTATGAAGTTGCAGAATTTCAGTAGATTAGCTCTGTGGACTTTCTTTTCCAACGTTGCGCATATAGTTCCACAGAATAGTTAGACCTAACTCATTTTGTGTTTCATTAAAGGCCGCATGCTGCACGGTAAATATCTAAATCTAGTAACTTACTCTACAGTCTGCTTGTCAACTCAGGATTTAACTCACAAGCACTAGTGTCCTAAAAAAAAAAAAAAAAAAAAAAAAAAAAAAACCATTGACTTTGTCTTCGAAATGGAGATGTTCAGATTGTATTCTCCGGCTATTTTACTTCAGTTAAAAACGGCTTCATATAGATCACATTCATTTTGACGGTTACTTGGTCATCACCAAAGAGCAATGTACTAATATCCAAACTCTTAATTTCAAAGACATTTATAGCCTGATTTAAGTTAGCTGGCAAATGACGTTTAAGATCAGAACTTGCTATGCTGTTGCGCAAAGAAGTGTTTGCAGGCAGCCACCACAGCGTTTCACTCCCAGAGTCGATATAAAATCGTTATAAAGTCTCTCACAAAAATCAGGTACAGTATCTACACTTATCACACGTTGTAGATCTTTATACTGTGTCTAATGCGACGGGGCGGTTAATAAAGAAGAAGTGTGGTTGCGAATGTTCTCACGAATGTGCATATACAAATGTTGATTAATAATGTTATTGCAAATTTTGGCTCTCACGTAAGTCTCAGGGGATCATTTCCACACTTGGTGCATTAGTACACTTCCACACCCGCGCATTTGTTGTAGTTTTTTAATTAATTATTCACTCAGACGTACATACAGTGTATGCTAGGGAACAAGAATTAGGTGATTATTAAACTAAAATCAGTTTTTCACGACACAGTTCAATCACTATTTATTGGCGTTGTTCTTTTCTTTCACACAATGAAATTAGCACTGGCAAGACGGTTCACAGTTTTACTTTTATAATAATTTGACTCCGGGCCCCCGATAGCAGTAATGTGGGCTGCTATAAACTAAAATTAATCAATTCGAACAGAAGCACAAGTCCTACTGTCCTCTTTGTTCCAACAGTTTTGGCGCGAAATCACAGTTCGCCACATGTTCACTTTCGACGATGTATACCTCGTAAATCGTGATGAGGATGATGATGATGAAGTCCCATACTCCTTGACAGAGCGTAGGGTACCGATGCGGGAGACCTGCACCGCCATACTAGGCAAGGTCCTAGCGGAGGTGGTTTGCCATTGCCTTCCTCCGACTGTAATGGGGATGAATGATGATGATGAAGATGACACAACAACACCCAGTCATCTCGAGGCAGGTGAAAAATCCCTGACCCCGCCGGGAATCGAATCCGGGACCCCGTGCTCGGGAAGCGAGAACGCTACCGCGAGACCATGACCTGCGCACTCACACAAATAATCGTAGCATTTCCAGTTCACCAAATATGTGCTTGCACACTTGTACTATTAAACAATACTCTTTGTCGAAATAAATCGGTGCGAAGAAAGAATTCTCAAATGACCACATGCGCCACCCTCAAGTGTGGCTCTCTCGCCACCCACCCTCCAAAACAACTGACTAACGACTGACCCCTGAGCAAGATGGCCGCTCGCTTATATAGGCTCGGATGTCTAACACCCTGGTTATTTAAGTACCAGTCTCACCAGTTAAGATTACAAATTTTGGTACGTACATCCCTCAACAGAAATAAGTTCACCATCATAACCGCGCTAAAAAGTACCTCTTATTTGCTATGTTACATTACCTTCTAGGATTATTCTATTGCCTGTAAATCAGGTTTTAGTTTTTGCAAATTTTCGCCACTTAGCGCAGCCTTGTATGTTGACATCTGTGCTCCAAAGTTGTAACATAGAACTGCATATAGCACCGTTTTTAGACGTAATCTATACCGATCTACACATTGCGCTGATCAAAATCTTCATATTTATAATAATTAATTAATTATGGGCGATAAATGTCAATAATAATTTGCAAACAATGAAACCTATTGCAAGTTAAGTGTATAGTATAACTTAACTAGTTTAAAATGCGTGTGATGCCACCCAAAATATTATATAGTGCCGTTCTTTACGTCATGAATTTTCTATTGAATTTTATAAACAATTTTCCCTCAAACTTTGTTTATTGCTCTTTACGGGCTTAATTATTTATGAATCTTAACTTGTGACTACGGCACTCGATCCGCTATGACAAAAGGTTTTTAATGAGTGCTCGCTCATTCATGTAAGTTGTTATTTACTATTTTTATTAATCTTTCAGTATTCGTGATATTAACCGATTTTGAGGTTACTATAACTTTTGCGTCTCGTGACTTGAAATAAAGATCGATCTTTCAGAAGGTGTATATTCCTGACTAAATTCCACTGCCGCATCGCTCTTCGCCGTAAGCTACATAGTTTTCGCGTAATGCGCGAAAAACCAAACAATGCCCCAAGCTGCAGGCCACGTGGCCGCCCTGCGACCGTTGCAAACCTCGCGCGGGCGCGCCACGCGCTTCCGCGAATCGCGTACCATGTAGCGCAGTCGCTCTCCACAAAGCAATCCTTGCACACTAGAAATATTCATCTAGTAACGGGGGTTTGTACCGTCACACTAAGCACCCCAAATTCCTGTTCGAAAATTTTAGGCAAAAGTTTTCTTCTTAAGTGATACATTTTTCTGTCTGATAAACAGTTTCAGACTTACCACGTTGTATTTCGAAAACTATTGAATTTATAGAAGTACGTTTTATTTGTCGTTGATTACCAAAATACCCCACTTGACAACATGGCAACACATCTTACCAAAGTTCCGTATGGTACTGCGTTTGCTACAAATATCTTTGGGGACGATTTCTTAATTTTTTTTCGAATACTCACTATTTCATTCGTAGCAATTCTAAAGACTGCAAGAACCGGCAAGTGCGAGAATTATCACTCAATCAGCTAACAATTAACGCATCCATGCTGCTGACAAGAATAGTATACAGGAGAATGGAAAAGCAAATTCAGGATGTGTTACATGAAGATCAGTTTGGCTTTAGGAAAGGTAAAAGCATCTGAGAGACAATTCTGACGTTGCAGTTGATAATGGATGCAAGACTGAAGAAAAATTAGGGCCAGTGCATAAGGTTTGTCCA
The DNA here is from genome assembly GCF_021461385.2 of Schistocerca piceifrons. NCBI lineage: Eukaryota > Metazoa > Arthropoda > Insecta > Orthoptera > Acrididae > Schistocerca > Schistocerca piceifrons. Next base: position 519,186,954 of record NC_060139.1, on the reverse strand, counting down.
CCTGGAAATAGCATTCGACAATGTCAAAGGGTGGAAGATCTTTGAACTGCAAGGAAAATAAGAGGTTGGAATACAGCCACCAAATAATTGAGGACGTAGGTTGCAAGTGCTACTCTGAGAGGAAGATATTGGCACAGAAGAGGAATTCGTGACGGGCCGCGGCAAACCAGTCAGAAGACGGAAGACTCAAAAGGAAAAAGAATGTTGTTGAAACTCTTTACGCCTTCAAAAATTACGTAATATTTCTGAAATGCACCTGAGTTGTAGAGCGGTTCTAATTTTCTAAGCATGTTAAACTACTTAATTTTAGCTATATTTAATTTCCTTATTGAAGTAGGGGAAATTTTCGCATCCTGGAAGGATCCCTTACTGGAGAGATGGCGGGAGCAGAGCTTTGCCGATTTGAAATTATTTCCAAGGATGCCTTGTTATATTTACCACTTGCAAAAGTTTAGTAATTCGAATCAGTTGTTACATTATTTCAGCCTCTTTTAATGATGAGAATGTGATTGTGCAACGTATTAACAAGTTGTCAGAGATTTAAGCTGTATCTGGGAGTTAGTCTGGTAGTCAGTAGACTTGTGAGCATAAAAGAAGCATCTCCCTTCGGACTGTCCCATGCAAAATTGTTTTAGCAAAACTTAAACGCGTAGAAAGTCCAGAGAAAGAAACAACGTCTTTATATGGTCTGTTAGACAACAAGACACTGAAACTCGTAAACTTACAGGAACGCGAGTAGAGGAAGCCAACAAATGTGAGCATGTGCAGTTTACGGCGGTAGAGGCAATTACAGTATTTGCACCAGATGAGATATGACTGCAGCCATAAAGAGCCGTCGCGTCACGGAAGCCAGGGGGGTCACGACAGGCATTCAATTAGTGGTTAGTTTAATACGTACTTACAGACCCCATTATAGTGTTTGCTTTAGTGTATTATCTTGAAAGCAAAATAAATCACTCGCTGCAAAAAACAGTAAAAGTACAAGAGAGACAGAAAAAGGAATTCCTTAACAGGAATACATTTCTTTGCTTGATTGTGAAGTTTGCCTGCAGCTGATGGAAGACACAAAGCCGCGACTGAAAGAGTCATACATAAATATTCATGGTCTCATAGTCATTGGCTATGCAAATTAAATCTTCTTAGTTGTCAGATTGAGTCAGCTTCCTCTTCATCCCTTCATTATTTCACCTCTACTGCCAAGATCTCATGGAGAAGTCATATTTTGCTTCTCTCGAAGCGAAGTATAGAAACAGTATTATTCCGTACAATTGCCGTCAATGGTCAGTCTTGCCATAAACAGTTGATCGACGTGTCGGACCACTGTCATTGTGAAACAACTCGTGATCTGCTTTCGAACATTATACGGAGGGCTATAGAAGTAACTTTGTTACAATATAAATTTCGCTACATGAAGAGTATCACCACAGCCCAGGTACAGTTTCCTGAGACTGAGTCAGTCACCATGCTTTTTATTATGATTATGGTAACCAAAAGATCCATTACTGCGGAAAGATCTGAATTTTTTGACTGAGACAAATAGACGCACCTATTTCACTGGAAGCTTTATTTTGTTGTCTGTGGAAATGTTTAGCAAATTTTCTAATTTTTAAGCAGTCTGTTGGATACGCCGTGCAACCGAATCCCCTCCCGAGGGCTGTAGTGCTCATAGAGGCGAACTCCGATACTGTTTCAAAGAACAGTGCTAAACATTTAGTGCAAAAATTGCTCCATCTGGTGCAGCGACACAAAATCGATCTTTCCCTTGCAGTGTCCTTCTTGTAACACTGTTAGTTGCTGTTACCAATTAAAACTTCCACCTGAATGAAGATATTGCAGGGGAAAGCTATTTTTTAAATGTCCGAACTCTGCGTATGATTGCAGTGTCGACCGTAGTTTCTGGCGACGAAGTTTCTTGAAATTTTTGACGCAGTTTTTTAACCTGTATAAAATTTTATTGCTAAATCACTCTCCAGCTCTTTCTCTCCTTCCGTCACGAAACACAGACAAGGATAAAAACCCGTAGAACCTCAGATCATGATCTGAATGCTTTTGTGAGTAAATCTCCGGGCGGCTCGTCGTACCGTGCCGAAATGCAATACTAAACGGCAAAACGTTCCTAGTAACGTTCGTACACAAGCGAAATATGGAAAGTGAATATCCTGAGGCAGTGGTCCTAAGAACAGCTATGTTCACATGTTACCCAGGTAGTACACGATTTGGTCATCATAATTATATCGTCACAAATCTATAGAGAAAGAAAATCTACAGTGCCCCCACCCCTTTTTTTCTCTCTCCTCAACCTAGAACCTAGAATGAATGCATTCCGGTACAACCATAGAGGTGCCGAATTTCATTCCTGGCTGTATTGTTACTCTCTATACGATTCGGATGTGCTATAGGGACGCCGTCGACATTACAGACTGAAAGAAGTGCTGTCCCACCAAATATCACATCTATAGCTTCATCTACATACATAGTTCAGAAACTACTGCGAAGTGCATGGCAGGGGGGTAGTCAGGAGGTAGTTATCATATCTTAGGATAGGGGCACGTGAAAAATGACTGTGCGTACAGCAGTTACCGAAATTTTGTGTTCACGGTTCCTATGGAAGCGATACGCTGAGGGTAGAAGAATATCTCTGGGTTCTCCAATTAATGCTGTTTCTTCACATTTTTTAAGCAGGCTATTGCGGGACTGTTTGCGTCTATCCTCAGAACGCTGCCAATTTAGATTTTTCAACGTTTCCTCGAAGCTGTCTCAAGTGTCAAACAAACCAGTGACCGTTCTCGGTGCCGTTCTTTGCATGTGCTCAGTGTCCACTGTTAGTCCTATCTGGTGTGGATCACACACACTTGAGCACACAAGTATTAATCACTGATTTTGGCGAGTCTTAATTACTTTGTAGAGGGACCTGACCTGAGTACCTGGCTAGCGGCTTTTCTTGTGAGGGCCCATAGTTTCCGAGAAAATCGACACTGAAGTTTCTTTGCATACCTCCTATACCAGTATTGTTACAAACGTTTCGACCGAGCGAGCACATTGCAGGGGCGGAAGTTAATAGCTACCATACTGGCGGTACAGGTTCTATCCATGCCGTTGTATATTTTGTCCAATTTCATGCTGAAAATATCACTAAAAAGGATATACGTCATGCGAAATTATTCAAAAATAGTCATTTTTACCATAGTAATTTCATTAATAAATCAATTAAGACAGCAAACATTCCTCACTTGCCTATTTCGTTTATTACGTAATGGATTAAAAATCGTCTTACTCGTTGTTGCTTGCAGTCCTTGTTGTACTAGAACAGAATTCCGTATATATTTGTCGCAAAGCAACCGAAACAAATTTGTAGAGCACCACGTAGATTTAATGAATGCTACTTCCTTGCAGACACATTTATTTTTCAGAAGCGATACCGGGAAACACAGTTCATTTAAATTCAAAACATACTGTCCTTTCTTCGATCATCTTCGAAACGAGTTATACGTATTGGACATCGCTGTGAAAGCAGGTGCACCAAACTGCTGCAGAATAGAAGAATCTATTTTTATGGAATATTACCTCGAAGCGATTTCTCTATTAGTTTTTAACGAGTCGAGAGCATTTTGAATTTTTTTCTGCAATTTTTAACCTGCCTATAAAAATAAACTTTGCGTGGGTGGTAAAGTGGAGTACATTAGTGTGGAATGATTTTTACGGTGGAGGTGCATGCTTCTCTTTCATCTACAAGGACCTGATCGTAAAGTGCCTGATCAGTCTTTGCTCCCCACAAACCAATAACGTAACGACTTACGGATTTGAAATACTGTTCGTGCAGCACATCCGTGAGCCTCCCTGACTTCGTACAGATCACAGTCACATATTTTAATATACGAGCCAAGCATTCAATGTTTTTTTCACTAGTCGGACCCGGTTCCCTGTAGTTCTTTGCGTACATATGAAAACTTAATGGACTTTCGTCTGTATCTGAAATCCTTTCGCAGCTGAGAACTCTATGGATGTGTCCAAATATTTGAAATTTGAACTACTAACCACAAACGGAGTACTCGGGTCAAAAAAGTTCGCAATAATGAATGATTTGTCAATGAAATAACTACGGCGATCGTGATTATTTTTGCATCGCGTATATTATTTACTGATGTTCTTTACGATGGAACAGCAAAAGAAGTAAACGGGTAGGTTTTAAATCCGTGCCGCCAGCACGATAGCGGTGAACCTTAGCCCCTGTATGGTCGAAACATATTTAACGTTACTAGTAGAGGAAGTACTCATAAATGCTCAAAATCGATTTCTTTCAGGGAACAAGGGGCCGTCACATGAGAAGTTATTAGCTAGGTACTTAGGACAGGTCCTTCTACAACACATTCATGACTCATTAAGATCTGTGATTGACAGGTCTGATAATTCCCTTGTAAGATAGGGCGCACAGGTGATTTTTCACAGTATCCTTTCAATAAACAGAAATTTGCCACGTGCCTTATCTACGACTGAGCCTATGTGATAGTTTCATTTCATAGTCCCACCCATGTATTTTTGTGAATTTACTGATTCCTGATTTGACTTATTGTTTCAGACAGAATATACAACGTATTCTTGTTTTGTGAAGTGCATAATTTTACGTTTCTGTATAATTTTACGTTTCTGTACACATATAAAAAGCAAGAAAGCTAGTTCCCCATTTTTAACCACTTCGAAATCTTATCGACATCTTATTGAATTCATGTTGCTTTTTTACAACTACTTCATTGCAGAAAACGGCATCATATATGAAAAGTCTGAAGTTACAATTGATATTGTCTGCTAGGTCATTAATATACAACATGAACAACAAGGGTCCTAGCACACTTTGAAGCTACAACTATATGAGTGGATCCCCAGAATTACAGACCAATGTCCTTAACATCAGTTTGCTGCAGAGTTATTGAACATATTCTCAGTTAGGATATAATTTATTTCCTTGAGACGGGAAAGCTTCTGTCTGGGAATCAGCACGGTTTCGGGTGAAACACAGCTTGCTCTTTTCTCACATGATATCATGCGAAAAATGGACGAAGGGCGTCAGGCCATTCCGTGTTCCTGGATTTCCGAATAGCATTTGACACTGTGCCCGACCGTAGACTGTTAACGAAGGTATACGTCCCCAGATATGTGAGTGGCTCGAAGACTGCCTAAGCGATATTTTCTGTGTACACAAATTATCTGGCACAGACGGTGAGCAGCAATCTACGGCTGTTTGCTGATGATGCTATGGTGTGCTGGAACCTCCTTGAGTAATTGTAGGACGATACAGGATGACTTAGACAAAATTTCTAATTGGTGTGATGAATGGCAGCTAGTTCTAAAATTAGAAAATCGTGGGGTGATGTAGATGAAACTGAAAAACAATCCCTTAATGTTCGGATACAGCATTAGTAGTGTGCTGCTTGGCACAATCACGTCGATTAAATATCTAGGCGCAACGTTGCAAAGCGTTATGAAATGGATCGAGGATGTAGAGATTGTAACGGGAAAGATGTGTGATAGACTCCGGTTTATTCGAAGAACTTTAGGAGAGTGAGGTTAATCTGTAAAGAAGACGGTACATTCCTCGGTACTTCTCGAGTGTTCTAGATATGCGCCAGGTAGGCTTAAAGGAAAACATCGAAGCAATTTAGAGGCGTATTGCTAGATTTGTTACGGTAGGTGCGAACAACAGGGAAATACAGTGTGATTCAAAAAGAATACCACAACTTTAAAAATGTGTATTTAATGAAAGAAACATAATATAACCTTCTGTTATACATCATTACAAAGAGTATTTAAAAAGGTTTTTTTTTCACTCAAAAACAAGTTCAGAGATGTTCAATATGGCCCCCTCCAGACACTCGAGCAATATCAACCCGATACTCCAACTCGTTCCACACTCACTGTAGCATTTCAGGCATAACAGTTTGGATAGCTGCTGTTATTTCTCGTATCAAATCATCAATGGTGGCTGGGAGAGGTGGCCGAAACACCATATCCTTAACATACCCCCATAAGAAAAAATCGCAGGGGGTAAGATCAGGGCTTCTTGGAGGCCAGTGATGAAGTGCTCTGTCACGGGCTGCCTGGCGGCCGATCCATACAGTTGATTGTGGAATTTGCAGCTCTCTGCTAGCTCTGCGAGTGGATTTTCCTGGGCTGCGAACAAATGCTTGCTGGATGCGAGCTACATTTCCATCACTCGTTCTCGGCCGTCCAGAACTTTTCCCTTTGCACAAACACCCATTCTCTGTAAACTGTTTATAGCAACGTTTAATACACCACTTATCAGGAGGTTTAACACCATACTTCGTTCGAAATGCACGCTGAACAACTGTCGTCGATTCACTTCTGCCGTACTCAATAACACAAAAAGCTTTCTGTTGAGCGGTCGCCATCTTAGCATCAACTGACGCTGACACCTAGTCAACAGCGCCTCAAGCGAACAAATGTACAACTAAATGAAACTTTATAGCTCCCTTAATTCGCCGACAGATAGTGCTTAGCTCTGCCTTTTGTCGTTGCAGAGTTTTAAATTCCTAAAGTTGTGGTATTCTTTTTGAATCACCCTGTACTACGGAGATGCTTCGGAAACTCAAGTGGTAATCCCTGGAGGATAGGCGACGTTCATTTCGAGGAACACTATTAAGAAAATTTAGAGAACCGGAATTTGAAGCTGACTGCAGGACTACTGCCTCCAAGACTCATTTCGCGTAAGAACCGCAACGGTAAGAGAAATTAGGGCTCATATGGGGCACATAGACGCTCTATTAGCGAGTGGAACAGGACAGAAAGTGACTAGTAGTTTTACAAGGTATCCTTCGCCTCGCACGGTTTGGTGGATTGCGCAATATGTATATAGATGTAGATGTAGAAGTAATTCTGTCGACGAGTGTCCATCCAAGACAACATGCTGGGTCCTCCTCACCAGTAAATCTTCGATCCAGTCACAAACGCTGTCTGACACCTCATATAATCGTACTTTTTGTGCAATGCTTGGCGTGGTTCCGAGTCAAATGCGTTTCGGAAGTGAAGACATACTGCATTCACCTGAACGCCTTGCTCCTTCGTTTTCAAGATATCACTCGCGAAAACTTCGCCCGCATCTCGTGGTCGTGCGGTAGCGTTCTCGCTTCCCACGCCCGGGAATTTTCTCTGCCTCGTGATGGCTGGGTGTTGTGTGATGTCCTTAGGTTAGTTAGGTTTAAGTAGTTCTAAGTTCTAGGGGACTGATGACCTAAGATGTTAAGTCCCATAGTGCTCAGAGCCATTTGAACCATTTTTTTGAACTTGCGAAAACGGCAAGTATGATTTCGCACGCTCAAAGTGTAAAACTTTCTTGTCCGTTCTGTCCGAGGGTACTGATGGCAATCATGATGACCTCCATGGACAACGGCAGAAGTATGTGTGAGGATACTTTTCTACTGGTTGAACAGTCCTCCCTGACGCAACAGGAATGCAATTCAATCGAAAACTCAATCTAGTGGGTAATTTTCTGGATATATCCTGCACTTTTCGGAATCTCTCTCAAAAACTCCATATTATTACGGTCATTGTACGCTGTGGCTACCAATAACATGATGTCCGATGCTGCTTCTTCCCATCCATGCCCAAATTATTCTAGTAGTTTCTTTCTAGACGCCACTCTCGCGTTCGCAGGCTGATTACTGCATTTGAAGTTACATCTCATCGACGCTACACTTACGAACGATCCCTTTGTCGTTCTCTTCAATGAATGTATATTTGCACCATTCAGAGTTCCAGTTTCGCCTTTCACTATTGGGCCATGGCTCGCGATTTATAGATCACGATCACTGCTCTTGGTCAATAGGTGGCATCTTCGGTGGTTGTCACCAGGGGGCAGGCGGAAGATGTGTGGATACAGAGGCACGCATGGGCGCGTAGAACTCTCTGACGATGGTGCTCTTACCCCGCAACATCCTGGTTTCCGGTCTGCCACATGGTGATTCATTAAGAGTTAAATGACAGTGCACAGTAAGCTGTGTATATAGCACAATGTGCAATATGAAGTGATACGTGTTCCTCTGCCTTCCAGATAGGAAGCATTACCATTTACCAAAGATTGCTGTGTAATTCAACCCCGAGTGTCGGGCGAGTGCTGTTATGATTAAATTACGTAAGGTTTAATTAATACTTCTTTGTTTCTGGTCTGTTAATTTCCTGAACCATTAGAAAATTATTTACAGACAAATGTTTTAAGGTTTGGTGCCTCAATCAGCTGGGGCCGTTGTGTAGTAATTTAGACTGTCGTCAAGTTTTAAGTATTTTCAGCTGTTCTAGCTAGTGCAGGTAATTTTATTCTACGTTTTCTGTTAACTGTGCATTGCTTGGATATATTTGATGTGTTACACATAGCTTATTTGTTATATTGTAAAAGCTTTGATACTACAGTGCTTATGTTGAGCTCGTGGCATACACTCTAGTAAACAGACATGTTTTGTTGCGACCACCCACCAACGGTGGCCTTCACTTTGAACAGCGGAGTTTGCATAGCAGCAGGGTTTGTAAACCTTGTATTTTGTTTGATAATGATACAAGCTGAACAAATGAATTATAACGTTTGTGCCACAGCCAGGACTTGAACCTGGGTCTCTTGCTTACTAGGTAGATGTGCTTACCATTACATCACCCCTGTAGCATGGCTAACATAGCTACGTCGACTACCCTTGTCCAATGCCTTCCCTAACACAAACTTTCTATTCACGTCTTCAGCGCATTTCCCCCTTCTTAAAATGTCAATATTGCCAAAGCTCTGTGGTATTGGAATAGCACTTCATTGGAATAATCATACCCTTACGTCAGGCATAGGTGATATATTGATTTGACGGAATTACAGTCTTCTTGAAGCATATGAGTCTCAACTTTATCTTCGATAATAATTTCATGACACCTAAGGTACAGGCAGGATTCCTCCTTTCTGTACAAATCTGGAGTGCTGTACTATTACTGGAGAGCCATGGCAACACAGACGATTTTATAAGGGGGAAATGGGTTGAAGATGCGTACTGAAAATTTGTGTTATGGAGGGCATTGGAATAGGGTAGTCCGTACAACGGTGATAGCCATGCTGCTTCCACGGTGATGCAATCGTTAGCACATCTGCCTGGTAAGCTAGAGAGACCTGGGTTCAATACTCAGCTGTGGCATTTTTTTTTTTTTTTTTCATTTCGTGAACTTCTATCATTATCGAAGATAAAGTTGACACACCTACGCCGCATCAAGAAAATCGTAATTCCACCACTTGTATTTTGTTTTCTGTAAAGGACATTCTTTAAACATTGAAGGGCTATTGCTTTAAAGTTCATACATCAGCATTCAGCTTTTATGAGTTTTAGTTGCCTGAAGAATTTATTTGAATAACTTAAGGTTTTAAAAAGTGAGTTTAATAATTGCTTTCTACTGCAGTTATTTGTAGTTAAATTCATGCTGATCAAAATTGTTACTTCTTGTCATCCATTACAACAGTGTATTGTAAAAGAAGAGGTTAAAACTGTATCCACGCTCTGGATTTTTCAACATTCAAACAAAAGTTGATTGAAGTATTATGTTTTCATTAAAGCTCAGCACCTTACCAAGCCACCATCCAGTTCACCACTATTTCAACTACTCTAGCTGATGCGTGCTTTTATGTGTTGAGGCTTGACCAGGCAGCATGACGTGTGGTACAGTTTCACGTAACCCACCTAATACAGTTACTGACGGTTCTAAATTATACCATGAGGGCAACTTGGTCCTAATTCATGCTGCTAACACCACGGGGCGATCGGTGCCTGCTCTTCTAGTGTAAGCAGTCGACACTTCTTGTTCAGTTCTTTGGAAAGACCATCCAGCCTCTGACAGACACTCATTAAGACTCCGATAAAATCTATTTAATGTATGCAGTGTACTCTTCGATACCCAGTTGGCAATCTACCATGTGTAGGATTTCAGTAACGACAGAAAACACGCTGTTCTTTCAGCAAAACAGGTATATTTGTCGTCCTCGCACTTGGTGCGTGGCGTCTACTCCGTTCACTGCATTCAAACATCGCCTCCGTTGTACGAGAATTATGGTCATTAGTCGCGCATTTTCAGATATCCATTTTCCACGTTCTGCGTATTCACCTAGTTGTTGTTAAGGATTCTTTTCTCTGCTTTTACCCATGATTTTCCCAGATTTTGTTTTATATTATTGTTTTTTTTAAATCGCTTCTCATTTACAGTTATATAGTTTCAGTTGCCTTGTCTCCATGTGAGATTACTACTACATACTATGCATTTTTGTTTCGGAAAAATGCTAAATGTACAATTATACTTCACTCAAGATGTACATTGGTGTGTATGTACCTTATACAAAAATGTGCTTGCGATTTCCTGCGTCGGAGTCACGGTAAAATACGTTCTCATGCTGATTAACTGGTTTATCATACTGTGTCGAGTATCTTTTTGAAATTAATCTGTGAGGCATTCAGTGTTTTCGCGAGAGAAAAAAGAGGGAAACAGAAATAAAGACACAAACAGAGAGGGGGAGAGAGAGAGAGAGAGAGAGTTGTAGACCGGTTGTATTTCATATGTTAATGAAGATACTAAGCCTCCGCTATCTTATCAAGATAAATTAAGAGGATATTTTTACTAATAGCAGCCAACTATACGTAAGTACGAGTACTACCTTAGCTTACATTACTTCTCTAAGACGCTAGTGGTCTGACCGTTACTGCCGATCAACAGCAGAAAACTTTCCACTCAGCATCGCTTCTGGTTTCTGTCTTGTCACGCGTGCGATCTTTTACTGTAAATCATTTTCATTTCAAGTGACATGTTCTGTGGTTGCGCATCTCCATCACTGCTGACTAGAATTGTTTTTTTGTGTCTATCTGAATTACCACTCAGGTCGTAACTGTACGCCGTAAATGTAAATATTATTTACTTCAAAGCTCTTTTCCTTCATAAATGAGATACTTCAAATGATGCAGGAGAAAATTCTACATTACGTAATAATCTTTATATAAGCAGTGCTCTCAAATTTTAAAAACAAGCACAATCATACAAATGAATCAAGGTAACGAAATCCGATTATGTCCAAAATTACGTCCGTACGATACAATTTATTGCATGAAAAAAAGACATAGAGAGCTTCGTTGTTACCATACTCTGTACTTAATAGACTGTTCATTCCGTTCAGCAGATCATGTAATTCATGTAGCAACATCATTAGCAAATCGTATCATTGATATCCTTTCATCTTCAATTTTAATTCCGCTTCTCTTTTCCATCATTGCTTCCTCGATGTACAGATTGAACATTAGGGGTGAAAGGCTACATCATTATCTTACACCGTTTTTAATACGGGCACTCCCTCTTGGCTGTTGTACATATTGTGTATAACGCGTCTCCCTACAGCTTACACCTACTTTTTTCAGAATTTCGAACATCTTGCACCATTTTACATTGTCGAATGCTTTTCCCAGACTGACAAATCCTATGAATGTATCTTGATTTTTCTTTAGTGTAGCTTCCATTATTAACTGCAACGTCAGAATTGCCTCTCTCGTGCCTTTACCTTTCCTAAAGCCAAACTGGTCTCCATCTAGCGCATCCTCAGTTTTCTTTTCCCTTCTTATGTATATTATTCTAGTAAGCAACTTGGAGGCATGAGCTGTTAAGCTGACTGTGCAATAATTCTCGCACTTGTCAGCTCTTGCCATCTTCGGAATTGTGTGGATGATGCTTTTCGGAAAGTCCGATGGTATGTCGCCAGACTCTTACATTCTACACACCAATGTGAATACTCGTTTAGTTGCCACTTCCCCCAATTATTTTAGAAATTCTGATGGTATGTTATCTGTACCTTCTGCCTTATTTGATCTTAAGCCCTCCAAAGCTCTTTTAAATGCTGACTATAACACTGGATCCCCTATCTCTTCTAAATCGATTACTGTTTCTTCTTCTATCACATCAGACAAATCTTCCTCCTCATGGAGGCTTTCAGTGTATTCTTTCCACCTATCCGCTCTCTTCTCTGCATTTAACAGTGGAACTCCCGTTGCACTCTTAATGTTATCACCCTTGCTTTTAATGTCACCGAAGGTTGTTTTGACTTCCCTGTATGCTGAGTCTGTCCTTCCAACAATCATTTCTTTTCGGCGTCTTCACATTTTTCCTGCAGCCATTTCGTCTTAGCTTCCTTTGCACTTCATATTTATTTGTTTCCTCAGCGACTTGTGTTTCGGTATTCCTGAGTTTCCCGGAACATTTTTGATCTTTCTCCTTTCATCGATCAATTGAAGTATTTCTTCTGTTATCCACGGTTCCTTCGCGGTTACCTTCTTTGTACCTGTGTTTTTCTTACCAACTTCTGAGATGACGCTTTTTAGAGATGTCCATTCCTCCTCAACTGTACTGCCTGCTGAGCTATTCCTTATTGTTGTATCTATAGCCTTAGAGAACTTCGACCGTATCTCGTCATTGCTTAGTACTTCCGTATCCCACTTCTTTGCGTATTGATTCTTCCTGACTAATGTCTTAAACTTCAGCCTACTCTTCATCACTACTATATTATGATCTGAGTCTATGTCTGCTCCTGGGTACACCTTACAATACAGTATCTGATTTCAGAATCTCTGTCTGACCATGATGTAATCTTACTGAAATTTTCCCTTGTCACCCGGCCTTTACGAAGTATACGTTCGCTATTTTGGTCTGTAAATAGGTGTTTGATATCTTACGACCAATTACTACAACAGTACGCGATGGGAGCCATAAAGTTGGGTCGAGTCCTGCTTCATTCTGTTCTACTGTGCGTATTGCGCGCTACCGACCGAAACAGGGCAGATTGGTTTGTCGTGCGGCGTACCCACAAATTCCAAGAGCGGCAGTTTCTTTCGCCACTTCACAGTACATGTGATCTTATCGTCTTCGTATTAAGCTCAGTGTAAGTATTAACGCTACGCTAAAGAGAGTTTTGAATTTTCTGTCCTCGGCAAATGTCTTCAGGACAAACTAGCCACATCTGGCAAGGAACATACGCGACTTCTTCAAGGAACGATGGTATCACTAGTAATCGGGTCTGCTTATTCACTTGACATATCTCTCGCCACTTACGTTTCAGTTATGGTTGGTCGAGAGTGTGTTCAACTTGTTCCTCCAGCAACCGCTCCTGATGAAGTTTGGGATTCATACACAAACCGTGTGGATGAAGAGTCAGTAAATGTATATCCACTGATTCCATACACTTTTGTCATTAGGATTAAAGTTCATTAAAGCCGCTTGTGATGCAATTTTCACAAACGGCAGTGTATGTTATAAGATCTGCGATGTCACTACTCCAGCTGGAGAGCTAGCAGTTGGAATGAGGAGGTGGGACTAGCTTCGCGTTGGTAGCGTCATTGTATCTTTTATTATTGTTTCAATCGATTACGTAGCTACATTTAGTTTTACCTGTATCAGCGATCATTAAATACTTTCAGTCACAAGAAATTTAAGAAAAGGACAAGAAATAGCTCACATCTGCCCCGATTGTGTTTCTGCATAGAAGTAAAATATAAAACGCTCCATTTTTGTACTTGAAGGAATCAAATAATTTTCGTAAGTCATATCAACTGACAGATGTTTTTATTCAGATACTATGCAGTTTTACCCGTATTTATAAGGATTCACGATGGTCGCTGATGAAAGGAGAGGTTACAACATCTCCCCACTATTGTGGGGCAGTAAAGGGCTTTCATACTGTTTTAAATCGACCGGCAGTGTTAAAACTGTTGATCATGTTGTGGCAGAACCTGACATTCCCGGTGTATGCAGTTAATACACTCTAAGATAAAAAAAGGAAAACAAAAAACACCCACCACGAAGGAATTATAGGAATGGGACGGAAATCTGCAGACGTACATATACATTTACAGACAATCAAATGATTACAGTTTCAGAAAGACTGCATGATTTACTCAACAGAAAGAGCTTCACAAATAGAGCAAATCAATAACGCACTGGCTCACCTCCGGCCCTTTCGGAAGCAGTTATTCGGCTTAGCATTTATTGATACAGTTGTCGTATGTCGTCCTAAGGGATATCGGGCCAATTTCATTCCACGTGGTGCGTTAGATCGTCAAAATCCCGAGCTGGTTGGAGGGCCCTGATCATAATGTTGCAAATGTTTTCAGCTCGAAAGAGATCCAGCCAAACTGCTGGATTGTAAGCGCAAGGATGGCTTGTCATGAAGGCCAACAAAACGAGGCGTAGGACATTGCTGACGTTACGCTGTGCTGTAAGGGTGCTCCGGATGACAGCCAGAGTGGTCCTGTTATGAAATGAAATGGCAGCCCTTATGATCATTCCCGGATGTCGGGCTGAGTGGAGTGTACACCATAGCTGTCTGGGGCATCTCTGGACACGTCTTCGCTGGCGACAGGGGCTCAGTTCGGAGCAGGACGCATGACGGAAGACAATTCTACTCCTGTCAACAAGGTTCCAGACCATTGACGAGACAGACAGGGCGCCCCAGACAGCTGTGCGGAGGGGGGGGGGAAGCCTGTTTTGTAGAGCAGAAACCCTTTGGTTGTCTTCCGCAGTAGACACATAGCACAGCGGTACGCGGGAAACCTTCCCGTCTCCTCTATATCTCTTTTCTTTACGCAACCTTCCGTTTTACAATAACCTTGTAACCTTTCCTTAGGATTTCTATCTCTTGCTTAATAATAACAAATGAAATCTTCCCTTTGAAATTTATTCTCTTTCTCAATCTTCGCATACAAATTTAATTGCTGCTTATTAAAAGTGATTTACTGACTATTTCGACGAAACATAGAATGTGTCGTCGTCATGGCCCTCAGTCGTTATCTGCAATAACCCAAAACTGTTCCTTCCCTTTTTTACTGTTACTGGACCGCCATCTGACTGCTACATCGAACTGCGACATGAATATACTTACTCTGGTTTACTACACTCCTGGAAATGGAAAAAAGAACACATTGACACCGGTGTGTCAGACCCACCATACTTGCTCCGGACACTGCGAGAAGGCTGTACAAGCAATGATCACACGCACGGCACAGCGGACACACCAGGAACCGCGGTGTTGGTCGTCAAATGGCGCTAGCTGCGCAGCATTTGTGCACCGCCGCCGTCAGTGTCAGCCAGTTTGCCGTGGCATATGGAGCTCCATCGCAGTCTTTAACACTGGTAGCATGCCGCGACAGCGTGGACGTGAACCGTATGTGCAGTTGACGGACTCTGAGCGAGGGCGTATAGTGGGCATGCGGGAGGCCGGGTGGACGTACCGCCGAATTGCTCAACACGTGGGGCGTGAGGTCTCCACAGTACATCGATGTTGTCGCCAGTGGTCGGCGGAAGGTGCACGTGCCCGTCGACCTTGGACCGGACCGCAGCGACGCACGGATGCACGCCAAGACCGTAGGATCCTACGCAGTGCCGTAGGGGACCGCACCGCCACTTCCCAGTAAATTAGGGACACTGTTGCTCCTGGGGTATCGGCGAGGACCATTCGCAACCGTCTCCATGAAGCTGGGCTACGGTCCCGCACACCGTTAGGCCGTCTTCCGCTCACGCCCCAACATCGTGCAGCCCGCCTCCAGTGGTGTCGCGACAGGCGTGAATGGAGGGACGAATGGAGACGTGACGTCTTCAGCGATGAGAGTCGCTTCTGCCTTGGTGCCAATGATGGTCGTATGCGTGTTTGGCGCCGTGCAGGTGAGCGCCACAATCAGGACTGCATACGACCGAAGCACACAGTGCCAACACCCGGCATCATGGTGTGGGGAGCGATCTCCTACACTGGCCGTACACCACTGGTGATCGTCGAGGGGACACTGAATAGTGCACGGTACATCCAAACCGTCATCGAACCCATCGTTCTACCATTCCTAGACCGGCAAGGGAACTTGCTGTTCCAACAGGACAATGCACGTCCGCATGTATCCCGTGCCACCCAACGTGCTCTAGAAGGTGTAAGTCAACTACCCTGGCCAGCAAGATCTCCGGATCTGTCCCCCATTGAGCATGTTTGGGACTGGATGAAGCGTCGTCTCACGCGGTCTGCACGTCCAGCACGAACGCTGGTCCAACTGAGGCGCCAGGTGGAAATGGCATGGCAAGCCATTCCACAGGACTACATCCAGCATCTCTACGATCGTCTCCATGGGAGAATAGCACCCTGCATTGCTGCGAAAGGTGGATATACACTGTACTAGTGCCGACATTGTGCATGCTCTGTTGCCTGTGTCTATGTGCCTGTGGTTCTGTCAGTGTGATCATGTGATGTATCTGACCCCAGGAATGTGTCAATAAAGTTTCCCCTTCCTGGGACAACGAATTCACGGTGTTCTTATTTCAATTTCCAGGAGTGTATATTAATTTCTGGTGGGCTGTCATAATAAGTGGCTGTATTTATTACCAAAGCTGACGTTATTCTTTAATTAATTTGACTGAAGTTACGTAATTCACAGTTACACTTTTTCTTGACAACAATAAAATTTTTGCAAAGTTTTATGTTGATGGTTTTTGGGATGGATTGTAATAAGTAATGCAACATTGCTGGCAAAAATTAATTATATTCTGAAAACGCTTCAAATATTTACTGTTGGTAATGAAATTATTTTACAAACGTTCAAATGGGACTTACTTTTCATAATAATCTTACAACTAGCATTGCACAAACATACCTTCAGTAGTCTTGAGTTTCTCCAAAAATTAATTCAATAATGTTAGTTCCTCTTATTATAATAGTTAGCTGATGTCTCTGTACATCCGTTTATAATCTCTTGTAAATCATAGCTAGTGGCTGGCAGGCACACCGCTCCTCTCAACCTCTCGCTTCAGATCTGCTACCGATTCGCTTCCAATCTCGCTTACTATTGGCTACGAACGCTAAAGTGCGGTCTCTCCTGCCAACAATTGTTTCTGGTGCAGACAATCCCTGCTACCTTTACAAAATGTATCAATGCGCGGTCTTTCCCGCTCTTTTCTTAAAATGTATCCGTACGCGGTTTCTCCCGCCCTTTTTAAAATTATTTGAAACGTCCCCTTTTGAACAATTATACATGACTGTGCTGAAACTGACACACAATATTTTTTTTAGCGCAACGCAATCTGACTTTCAAAAATCCCTACAAAAGAATGGCCCTGACTAACATTAACCTATACCTTTCACAAATCACTTACCTCACAAAAATCTTCGTTACTCAAGCTACTGCAATACAGCGAGCGCCACTACTGCTAGCTAAATAAAAGATTCAAACTACTGAAGGCACTAACTACTGATAGGCTTAGCAAATGAAAGATTCTAATAGAGAACAAACAATGTATTTACCTTAATAGTCATAATATATATATCAGTTAATGACATCCAGTCCTACAAATTTCAAAACTCCGCCATCTCTCTCCCCACATCCACCACTGCTGGCGGCTCACCTCCCACCGCGCAACGCTACGCGCTGTTCACATCCAGCTGCCGCTGCCCAACACTACAATGGCAGACAACAATGCTAACTAGCCAAAGACTGCACACAGCACAGCCAGTGATTTTCATACAGAGCGCTACGTAACGTTTCCAATAAGAAAATATAAACAGCCTACTTACATAGCCCTCATGCTCCCCACAAAAGAATTTTACAAATAGTTTTGGGCACTGGCCAATACAGATTTGAAAAAATTTTTCATAATTACAGTAATAAAGGTATCAAATGCACACACTTATTAATACAATGTTGGTCAAAAGCTAAAATTTTCTCACAGTCCATAAAGACAGTCCTGATCATTCATCACAGTCAAACTGCCATTTCTTTTCTCAAAGTCTGAGCAGTAAAAGACAATGCACACGGAAGTAGTGGATTTCCATGCAGTCTTGAAGAAGTAGTGTTGTCCTTCCAACGGAAAGACAGTGCTGACTCTTGACATACAGGCAGGTAATGGGCCACAACAGAGCAAACCCACAGCAGAGTCAGTCGAAGTAGAAGAATATTGGTAGGTAGGTCATCACAGAGTAGACCCACTGTAGTCCTGGTAGAGATTGCGGTATTGGTAGGCCACCAGAAATGCATACCCACTGCAGTCCTTGTAGAAATAATGGTATTGGTGAGTCATCAAAGGTGTAGACCCCCTGTAGTCCTTGTAGAGACGGCCAGCAGCCATCTGATGCGACTGTGCAGGTGCACAATCACCATCGAAGAGTCTTGCGGACAATATAGCAAGTCCATAAACCACCACTTGTGCACTCACAAAGTGCTGTTAACCAGTCCCTTGCTGAATTATTAACACACATGCAAACACTATCAGTCCCTACTTCTCACATATTGTCCATATACTATGACCAACAGAAATGTGTGCAGTGAAATGTAATTTAGAAGTTACTTAATTTGATGAACTGGTGTCAATTACAATTTTATAACATAAAAATACAATAACAAAGGTACAAAATACATCATTAAAGAACATAACAATACAGATAACATTTGTGGTACAGGCTTTACAAAAGAATAGAAATAAACATATACATCAGTGTTACAGGAATTATGACATAAGTAAATACATAAAAGATCAGAATAACCTTTGAAACATCAACTTTACACATGAGCATTAAAACAAAACAGAGTAAATAATGTCTAAACATCGCTACAAAGTAAATAACACAGTATTAGAAAAATTCTACAACATAGCTCTGATTAGCTAAACACATAAAGACAGGAAGAACACAAATACCCAAGGGGAGACAAACACATAGGGGGATAATACAAAAGGAAGGGACAGGGTTCGTTTTCAGTGTAACATTTCGTACTGCAGTATTTTGCAAACAAAACATTTTTTTTTCTTGGAGATCTCCCTTCATTCATCATAATTCCCAAAAAGTCCTATCTATACCTCCTTTCTATATTCTATTCATATTTCTTTCAAAATAATCATTTCTCATTGTACAATACTCATTTTGACCCAAATCTTTTTCATATAACTTCTCAATGAATTTCTTCCAATTCATCGCAACTCATTCTCTTTAGAGTCTACCCCACTCTTAAGCTAACTTAAATCTACTGAGCTCAGATGCTAAACTAAGGGACGAGGCAATGCAGCAGCACAAAACAATTAACGCAAACAGCAATGAAAAAAATGCAGATTTGCGAAGCAAGCAGCATTATAGAAATTAGCAAAGCAATTGCAATATTACAACTAATATAAGGCAATGTGCAGTAAACAAGTAAATAAATCAGTAGTAAACTGGCTTAGAAGAGTAACACAAAGTCAAATTCAGTAACACTATGCCTGGCAAACAGCAGCAGCAAATGAAATAACTTATATCTAAACATGACATAGCTCAAGCAGAAAAAAACATTACACTAAAGACAATAATGCAGACAAGGGAAATGTATATTCACATCTTAATGTCTATGTAATTAAAGTGGTGCACCACAAGAAGTTATTCTACAAAAAAAATTACCAAGTAGTTGAAAAGAAAATTCCGTATGCAATTCCTGTGAAGGGAAATGTCTTTGTGCTCCCCCACTTTTGGGAAATGTATTACAAAATTAGTATTTACTGGATCTGTAGACAGAAAATATTTATATTGGTACATCTATAAAATTCTATTTTAACCAATGCTGCAGTGCAGCTAGAAACTAGATATTTAAAAAAATGAAAATATGTACAAAGGAATGCATGAAACATCATTCATTAGCCATATGGCATTTCATAAGGTAGTAAAAAATCTCTCAACTATAAAGACAGTAGTCATAATCAGGTGTATAGACATAAAATATTTCTCGTCATTTCATTAGGCATTTCAGTAAATCATAAATTAAGAGCTCCACAGTGTAATCATGTTTTTAAGTTTGTGCATGTCGTATTTGGGATGCTTTCTACAAAGGAATGTCAATAGCGAGGCTAAGGGCCACCCTTTTTTTTTCTACCTGTGCCTCTGAAAACGCACAGACTAATGGCTTTTTTCTCCAGGCGTCTGACGCAGCTGGGTGCCCACGACGCATTACGTGCAGGTGGTCACTTAACTTTCTTACGGGAATATTTACGACAGCAGTTTCCACTACGGTGATAGTCTCATATACAAAATTTCACGGGTCGAGAATTTGCGTTGCAAATGTGTAGAAACAAAATCTTATGAACATAAAATTGTACAAAAAATTTTCACCGACACTGTGATACATTCACGCATTTGCACACATTTCATAACTCTTAAAGTACGATTCTTGGTTTCCAACATCCTTTTTCACAAGTCAGAGTCCCTAACCACTACTCATTATTCATTACCTTATTACACATATACATATTTGTCGACACTTCTTCAATATTTCATCATAATAAATACGTAGCATAATCAAATTCCTCATATAACATCGGCTTATTGATCATAAACATACCTCAACAGCATAATACACATCGTTGTCGTAAAAATAACATCATAACACCTCAGTCAAATCTCAAAAACGTCGTAGCTTTCTGCAATAATTTCAAAACCTAAAGAAAATTCTCTGCTCATTTCAGTAGTGTCATCTACCTCAAACGTACTTTAAAAATCATGATCCCATACCAAATATATCATTCAAAGCTCTCATAATATCACAATGGGTCTGAAAAAATATGAACAGTTCACAAAGTACAGACAAAATACAATTTCGTAAGTGTGAAGTTATCCAACGGTGTAATTACGTAAACATCTGTCACTGCCGTAGTAAAAAAGTTTGTCTCTCTCAGTTAAATGATCGGATAGCTATGTAATTTATGTGTTAGAGGAATATGGTACCGATGTGTAAAGTTGTATAAGCAAATACCATATTAGCTAGGGCTCCTTGTGCTTGCCAAACACATGAAACACAAAGTAAGCGTGTACCCCCCTGAGGATTAATGTAATTATACCCTCAGGTGTTACAGATTACAGCAATGGAATGAAATGTATCACAGAAAACCTTTGTATCATTGTACTTCAAATATCTTTAAAAATAAATGTTTTAAGTACAAAATTAATCACTCAAATACGTGTACTGTAGCGTTAAACTGTGCGTCTTGTTGTAAGATAATCTCTGTGGAAGTGTCGTAGTTATCGTCCTCCGAAAGCTAAGTTCTGCAGAAGTCAATGTACTTACCTCATGATAAACAAAAGTGAAATGCTTTGGATATAGATATCTTAGTTATTATGCTTATTGGCGTGATGGAGAAAGTACTGTACAGTAATGTATTGTTGTGACACGAAAAAGGCTGTCTCATTGTTGCTATACCACAAAAGTTGCTACTAAAACATGTTTTACTTTCCAGAGTAATGCAGAAAAACTGTGCAGATATAAAACAGAAACACCGCAAAACCAACATTGTAAATTGTCACTCATTAGTAGCGTCATGATAAAATTGTGTAGCTGTCACATAAACTAACCACTGTGTCATCTGATATCTCACAGAAAGTACTTTAAATCCAGAATGTATTTTCAAGTAAACCAAAATGTTGCATTAAAATCTCATTAGCAGTACCAGTATATGTTCTAAGTATGTGAGCCTTATAGTCGTTACGTAATCGTGCAACTAACAAGCAAGAATGTACACACACAATAACACTGTGACGTCTGTTCACTGTAACAATGCATTCGTAATTTCTGTTTTAATAAGTTCTCTTGGTTCTTGATTGGATATTTAACTTCAAAACATTGTTGCATGTTAACAGTTTCTCAGTGTGACAAAGCGTATTAGTAGCATCAATTGAAAAGTTTTATGGCAAAGACAAAGTTAAAAAGCAGATTATCTTTCAATAAACGGTTTTACATTTGAAATGTGGTACAATCTTTTACTCTTCAAAGTACTCAGAGTTTCAGCGTGAATGCAATTATCGTGCAGTATACGTCGGTAAAGAATACTGGAATTTTTCTCAAGGTTAGCTTCTACGTTATTTTTCTCTGAGCCAGCCGGCGCACATGGGTGCCTGCGGCGCGAGTCATTGTCTATCTCTTTGTTGGCGCACGTTGTTATTGGGATTAGGAGACATAACTTCTACAAATTCGCCCTGCCGAGAGGGCCCAGCTCTATTAGAATCCTGCCAGTTCTGATGAAATTCACGCCTGTCGTTTTGTCGGTAGTTTACATAGTTTCTTGTTTGTCGGTCATGTGGTGGACAATTTCTGCCTGAATCGTAACTGCACTCTGAACTGTTGCGTCTAAAGTTATTCTGTCTGCCTTGATAATAATTATTTTGGTTCCCATATTGTCTGTTTCTATGGTAATCTCTGTCATATTCATTACTACGGAAATACGATCTTTCTCTGTAACTGTTATTACTCTGCCAGTGGTTTTCCTATGGGTGGCGTCTGTTTTGGTCACGATTTGTGTTGTGAGAATAGCCTTGTTGCGTCCAGTTATTATTTCTGTCATCGCGGAATTGTGACACATGTGACCTGTAATTGTTGTGCTCCTGTTTTCGCGTTCCGCGATTGTCAGTGTCAATTTCCAGTTCTTGTAAGAGCCCCTGAAAAGCTTCAATGTCGTCTTTGCAACGTCCTGCCAAAATAATATGCCGTAAATGTTCAGGTAATTTGGTTAAGCAAATGCAGATGAGTTCTGAGCGGCTGTATGGGTTTGACAGGTACTGATTCTTGTGCAACATGTCTTCAAAATATTTCACAAGACTGGAAAATTCAGATTGTTCGAAATGTTTCATCATTATGATGCCATGTTTTACTCGGACCTTGTGTGGCTTGAGACCAATATGCTGAGAGGAAGGCATGGTAAAATTCTCCTTCACTGTGGCAATCGTGAATGACCGATCGCATTCTTACAGCTGGTTCATTCTCTAAGTAGCCACACATAAATTCTAATCTGTGTTCTAATGACCAGTTGGGAGGAAAACAATGAGAGAATTGATGGAGCCATGCTTGTGGATGAATGTCGTTGCCAGAATTCTTAAATGTTTTGAATTTACGTGTAGTAATGAATAGATTATAGTCAAAATCATCATGTCGGCGAGTCACATGTCGGTCATTGTTGCGTCGTTTCGGCGGTTCCATCTCAAAATCCAATGCACCTTGCCAATTTCTTTCATCATTTCCGAAGTGTCCTGTGTTCTTATTTTGTGGTTGTTCCGTATTTCTATGTCCGTCTTCCCATACTGGAGCGCGAGTGTCCTTTGAAATATGTAATTCCTGTATTACCTGCGTCAACTGATCTTGTACTTCCTGGATTTCTCTTTTGTACTGTGTATTGATTTGATTTTGATTTTGTTTGAATTTTCTAATTTGTTCATACTCTTCTGTGTCAGTGAAGGCTATGGGTCTTGTGTCATTCAGATCATCATCTACCTTTGTAGATAAGTTAGTGACCTGATCCGAAAGTTCAGCTACTTTCTCCGATAGTGAACACATTTCCTCAGTGTGTTTTTCTGAACCAAGTTTCAGAGTGTCCATTTGTGTTTAAATCGAATCTACTGTGTCCTTTAAGTTTTTCTGAGTTTTTGCAAGTTGCGTAACCGAATCGGTAGATGCGACTGAGTCAATTTTAGCCCACAAGGTCTCATGATTTTCATGAACAATGGTTTGCAGTTCTTTTATGGCTGCTTCGTGATTCTGTAATGCATTTTCATGCCGCGAAAAAATAGGTTGAAAATGCTCACAAATTTGTGTTTTTACGTCATTACAGACTTTTTGACATTTCGATTCAATGTTATGTAACTCAGTAGTTAAATCTTCACGTGTTTGTTAAAGTGTGGCGTCTAACTTTTGAAGCTTTTGCTGTGTTTGTCTCTGATTTTGTTCCATTGTGTCTAACTTTTGAAGATTTTGTTCCATTGCGTCTAACTTTTGAAGATTCTGTTCCATTGTGTCTAACTTTTGAAGATTTTGTCCCATTTGTTGCATTAATTGTAATAACAATGCATTAGTGCCTGGAATCTGTTCCTCTATGCTTTTCGGCAGTGCATTTGCACAGGCAACATTCACATTTTGACAAGCAGAAAATGTGTCTTGACTTATTTGAGAAAACGGTGAGGACGCAAAATCTGAATCTACAGTATTTGCAAGATTGTGTCCTGTCATTTCGGATTTCTGAGGCGAGCTGTTGCCGACCGATCGATCGATAATGCTTCCCTGTTCACTAATTGTTTCACTGCCTACGCCATTGTTTGCCGCCCGCTCCATTTCCTTATGCACAATTACCAAATTACTATGTTGAACAGTAGTTAATTCATTACACGGTGGCGCTAACACACTACTTTTGTCTTCACTGTCATTTCTCAGTTTACTTTGGAGCCTAGTATTACGTTTTTCACACGCCAATATTGTCACAATACTTCACACGACATCACAGAAAAACACAATTTGAAGAGGAAAAATAGGGGAACACATTAACATAGCACTGAAAATAATATCTAGTTAATTGTAAGCGCAGCTGTGAAATACTTGGTGCAAATCTACATGCATGCCACAACTGTTTTACTGTACAAGAATGAAAGACTGCAACTACAAAGGAGATTCTCTCTACAATTACGTGCTAGCAATAAACAAAAGCTACACTAATTACACAAATTACAAGAAAAAAATCAGAAGATTCCAGTGAGGTATTCTGGCAGGGTCGCCATATGAAATGTCCCCTTTTGAACAATTATACATGACTGTGCTGAAACTGACACACAATATTTTTTTAGCTCAATTCAATCTGACTTTCAAAAATCCCTACAAAAGAATGGCCCTGACTAACATTAACCTATACCTTTCACAAATCACTTACCTCACAAAAATCTTCGTTACTCAAGCTACTGCAATACAGCGAGAGCCACTACTGCTAGCTAAATAAAAGATTCAAACTACTGAAGGCACTAACTACTGATAGGCTTAGCAAATGAAAGATTCTAATAGAGAACAAACAATGTATTTACCTTAATAGTCATAATATATATATCAGTTAATGACATCCAGTCCTACAAATTTCAAAACTCCGCCATCTCTCTCCCCACATCCACTACTGCTGGCAGCTCACCTCCCACTGCGCAATGCTATGCGCTGTTCACATCCAGCTGCCGCTGCCCAACACTACAATGGCAGACAACAATGCTAACTAGCCAAAGACTGCACACAGCACAGCCAGTGATTTTCATACAGAGCGCTACGTAACGTTGCCAATAAGAAAATATAAACAGCCTACTTACAATTATACCAACAATACTTTGGTGGCGATATTCCCTGCTACCACAATTATTTCCAACATTTCAAATATTAATTATTCCCACTTAATCCTATTAATAAAAATATAAACATCTTTCATAAATTGTGGTTTGACAGTAGACAATAGAAATATACACGTCTTAGACGCGTCCCTTTCGTCACTCTTCATGGCAAGCCATCCTGGGCTTACATTTCAGCAAGATAATGCCTGCTCGCGGGTGGCAGCAGGGTAGCCGGATCTCTCATCAATTGTGTGCGTTTGAAGCAGTATCGCTAGGGACTCCAACCACCTAGGTACTTTTACGGTCTAACGCTCCAATTGGAGAGAATTTGGCTCGATATCTCTGAGGATGTACGTCCAACAACTCCGTCAATCATTGTCAAGTCGAATAACTGCTTGCTTATGGACCAGACTGAACCAACGCGTTATTGACTTGCTCAATTTGTGAAGTTCTTTCTCTTAAATAAGTAGTCCAATTTTTCCGAAATTGTAGTCATTTGTTTGTCTGCACATGTACATCTATCTATTTCCGTCCCATTAGGGTAATTCCATCGTAGTGTGTAGTTTCTTTAGTCTTTGGGTGTATGTAATAAATTAGGTTAGTTTAATGTCACAGTCAGTATTTTATGGCAATGTTGTAAATATTTCTTTATATATATATGTACACATTCTCATAAAAACTCTTGACATGGTAAACACCAATTTGCGATATGGAAGCATAACAGCCAGTCGAGAACCATTCAGTGCTCAAACTCACGGGAACCAGTAAATGTAACTAAGTTGTTCTTATTATTAATAATATTTTCCATGCAAAGCAGCCTTTCTATCAAATTTTCACAGAATGAGATGTATCATGGCACAGTTGAGTCAAATTTTGATTCCCCAAGTGTAATACAATAGACGTACTTTGAACTTTTCAGCAATGGTGGAACGCAGTGTAGGAGCCAACAATCTGTGCCTAGTGCCATTGCAATCTGCAGCAGTGCGTAGACTAACTTATTTTTAAGTGGAAAGGTTGGCTCTCAACAATAGCAATCATGCAGGCTGAACCAATAGAGAGCCGATCCGTAACTGGGGCTAACGAAATATTTCAGAAACTTACGTGTTAACCCTGGAGCGATGCGAACATTAGACAGCTCATAATATAACAACAAAGGCAAATGTCCTAACAGAACGGAATAAAATATTAAATAAAATAGCAGTAATTACGAGAAAAGCAGAGAAAGTGTCGGACATTTCGAAAAACGTCGAAGATGATAAAGATAGAAAGGTAACAGTTCTTTGTATTTGACGAAGATTGGTCGTACACTGTGAATATCTGGAATTGAATCTAATGTTAATTTTTCAACGCTTAAGCAGACGCCATGCAAACCATTCACTTGGAGTATAAACGAATATCCATTTATCTGAGAGAGAGGCAGCCTACGAAAACAACCTATAAGTAATGTAATGTTGACTACTGCCGTCTAATGGAAAAGAAGGAAAGAATTATTTAATGGGAAATTTTGGTTTTTAAGCTGATATTCTGCTGAACTTATAATCGAAAAACAGTGGCCGCTTCATCATCAATTTTTAATGAAGCTTGTCATTCACTGTCTTCCTCTCTCATACCATAATTGTCCTTTAGTGAGTGTGAGTGGAATTCTATTTCCCATTGCCTGTTCCTTATAGGCTAATACTAATTCTCTGTTTATTAATACTGAAGGGATTAGAAAAAATGTATTAAATAGTTTTATGACGATAAACTAGATCTTAGTGAAGCTAATGCAAAAGGGTAAAGTGTTTGATTGTTTACGCAATTAACAATAGTAAAGATGAAATAGATATACTGTAATCATTACACATATGTCACCACTAGTAAAAGGAGCCTCAAGACCAAGTTTCTCGTCGTAGACTAATGAGTGTTGCTCTTGAACATAAAGGCGGATATCGTGGATCTATGCACGGCGTAGCGCAGCGCCCAAGACAACGCCTGCCGGTAGCAGAAACGCCACAAGCACTACTCCACTGCGCGCACAATTGACAGTTCGCAGGGGACGGGAGGGCTCCGCAGCATGCAGTTAACCCGTGTCCAAACAGGCCAAATTGTTCTTTTCACTGGTAATCCGAATAAACATGTACAATACACAAACGTGACAATAGGAAAGGTAGGTGCTGGTTACAGGATAACTAAAGAAATCTCTGGGGAAAAGCACCTGTAGGAGGATCAAGAGATCAACTGACAACTCAGTACTGAACAAAGAAGGCTGAAAGGCTGACATTATATAAAATCATTCGTGTGGTGCTCCCTTTCCACGGCTAAATTCTTCACTAATTCGTGTTGCTAAACTTGCTATGAAGTGCGGAAATAGACGGTTGCTCCGCGTGTTATTGCGAACAGTTTGTGCCTTTATGATGTCAGTAGATACGAACTTGCTCACAGAATTGAACTTTCGTCATTCAGTCCGAAACATCAAGCTGTCAGTTCATTCACACACCATCAGTTGAATTTTTTTATGGTTTACTTTCTGTCACGTATGCAGTTAAGTTCACGTGGTGCTTATATGATTGAACTTAAATACTATTTCTTATTTCAGTCTTCCTGATCATTATAATAATGGCGTGTGACGAGGGCCTCCCGTCGCGTAGACCGCTCGCCTGGTGCAAGTCTTTCGATTTGACGCCACTTCGGCGACTTGCGCGTCGATGGGGATGAAATGATGATGATTAGGACAACACAGCACCCAGTCCCTGAGCGGAGAAAATCTCCGACTCAGCCGGGAATCGAACCCGTACCCTGAGGATTGACAGTCTGTCACGCTGACCACTCAGCTACCGGGGGCGGACTCCTGATCGTTTGCTGGGTATTTAAGTGAAAATTGGTACAAACTTTTTTTCTGCTGCCATTTTGTGATAGCTAGATGTTGCATTAAATAAATTACATCAAGCATTTCATATTGGAAATAGCATCCCCTATTTTCATCAATACGTATTCCTACTGTTATAGCCGGCCGCTGTGGCCGAGCGGTTCCAGGTGCTTCAGTCTGGAACCGCGCGACCGCTGCGGTCGTAGGTTTGAATGCTGCCTCGGGCGTGGATGTGTGTGATGTCCTTAGGTTAGTTAAGTTTAAGTAGTTCTAAGTTCTAGGGGACTGATGAGCCCAGATGTTAAGTCCCATAGTGCTCAGAACCCACTTTGATGCATGCTTTTTCAGTTAACGAAGTGGGTCTTGATGACAGACATTGATTGGAGGGACGCTGTGTATAATCCTCCAAAAGTGTATTTATTCTGGTTTTACAATCTACGTCCAACAGAGCATTATCTCCAAGTAACTAGCACGTCTTGACAAATTATGCATATTAAAGTGCTCCAAACTGCAAGATAATTGAACCGATCTTAAGGCGCACTTCTAGTGCTTCATATTTGACTACTGTGATTACAGTATGGGCTGTACATGCCCACTGCACAGGTATCAACTGTAAGCTGGTCACTGGACCACTTTAGATATTGCTGGATATCTTATACGTGACATTCATGTTCAAGTTCGGAAACTATGCCTCTTACTTTTCCGTTGTGTGCATAACGTAGGCGTGTGCTTCTCATTGAGCTTCCTTTCCTCATATCGAAGTCAAAGCACGTCTATTAATAAGTTACTTTTGCCATTACTGGGACTGTTACAAGACGTCGTTTCTTCATACCAGGACAAGTTAAGCTTACTTGGCACAAGATAAATCACTTATTAAGAGGGCATAACGCTTAAAATGCTATAAAACCTGAAGATGACCCGAAGATCGAAACCGCTTGTAAACAAAGATTTATTCATAATCAACTCTTAGCAACTGAAATATGAAGTTTTTTCAGTATTTAAGAGCTATGTGACCCCACTTGCACGACACTGTTAACTGCAATACGTTCTTGGGAATTTTGAAGTTGTTAGAGAGAACTCACACAGAGCAGATGATTATCTGTATTTTATACTAGACTGCAGTTCTAAGACTCGAACGACATGAATGGTCAACAGTAATCAGTAACGGCGGAAGACAGGATTGTAGGCTATTCGCCAAGTTATTGAATCTGTACACTGAGCGAGTAGTGAAGGAAACCGAGAAGAAATGTGTAATACGATCTTAAATTCGGGGAGAAGGAACATATACTTTATGCAAGGAGATACATCGCGTCTTTGTAACTAAATAAAATGCAGTTTGTTTTTTTCCATATGCATTCACTTCTCTTTTTTGGTAAAGCATCTTCAGTGGACCGTCATGCATGTTTTTTTTTAGAAGTGAAACGCTTATGGCAAAAAAACTGAGTTTCATTTACTTGCAAAGATTGAAAATACTTCCATGAATTTCGGAGCAACTAAGCAAAGACTCAAACCGAAAAAAAAAGAAAGGACCATATACTTTATGGTCTACCAACTGACATTGTACTTCTGTCAGAGCCGGCAAAAGACTTGGAAGATGACTTGAACCAAATGGATAGGTTCTTCGAAAGAGATAGCAAGATGAACTTAATAACTGCAAAGCAATGATAGTGAAATGTAGTCGAATTTAGTCAGAAGATTCTGAGGGAATTAGACTAGGAAATAACACGCTGGAAATTGTAGACAAGGTTTGCTGCTTGTGCAGAAAAACAACTGTAAAAAAATGATACAAGCTGTACACTCCTATATCAAGAATAGTTTGCTTAAAATAGAAATGTATTAACTTTAAATACAGTTACAAATATTACTTAGTCTATTCTGATAACATTTGTGTGTAGTGTAGCCTTATGTGAAAATGAAAATAGCCGATGAAAATGAAAAATAGTTGATAAATAGTACAAACAAGGAAGAGATGACTCTTGAAATTAGGTTCTACGGAAGAATTCTGAACATTAGATGAATATATAGAGAATCTTGAGAGGTTATGGAATGAAATGGCGAAAAACGGGTTTTCTGGTTGACAAAGGAAGAAGTGTCATGAGATGTGAAAGAGTACTTCATGTGGTAAAAATTGTAGATGCAGAAAAAGGTTAGTGTGAAGAACTCAGGCTCAAACTGATGTAGTTGCAGTAGACTAACATGGCTACTGGATCGAGCCAGTCTTTGGATGAGTGGCCGAACAACAATAGCGTAAGGGTTTCAGGCTTATTTCTTGTAAACCGTAAGTTTACGAATATTTCATAGATGAGCAGCGTTTAATATGATTGTTACATCATCAGTTTGAGTTGCGAGCACGCTATAAAAGCGCATGGGTACCGAGAGACAATGACGTGAGGAAAATTGGTTTATTTTGAAGAGTAGATATTGCTGTCATAAACACGATTTTGGAAAAAAACTACATTTTGTCAATGGAGTTAATGATTGGTTATTTTGTAAATTTTTTTGTTTATTGTTTTATAAACACCATTACCGCATTCGATTTTCATTTAAATTCTAGAAGTTTCTGGTTCAACTCAGATAACAAGTATCAGTTGACTCAGAGTCTGGTTCACTGACTCTACACCGTAAAACTGTGATTCACTATTTTAACGAAAGCGCAGTTGTAAAACAAAAAAAATTGTGAAAATATTCGTAATTTAAGTTGTAACTAAGGACTCTAACAGATTACGTCAGACTGTATGATCTTCAGACTGAAACATAGATTGAAAATGTAAATATATATCAAATGGTTTAGTACAAAAAGAGAAAATGTTAATTTCTTTACCCACACTAATAGTTCACTACCCACTGTAATGAGCATCACCAATATTAGTTATGTTCCCGCATGCTTTTTAATCTCGTCCTAACAGTACATACTCGATGTGTACAATAGAGGAAGTAAGATCGATATGACCACTGCCCCTGACAATTTACTTGCAGTCTTCAGCGAGGAGAACGTCTTCTTATTGCTGATACGTCTCTGATACTACACAACTCAGTGCATTTTGAGTGTTTGGTTCATCTGTAGTGCAGATTGTAAATATTTACATACCCTTAATATTTTTTTTCTTTATTTTATGTTCAAGTTTAAATGAAACTTAATATTTTCTGTAAACATGTTGCAATGTCTTATGTAACCTTCATTGTATACCATTCATATGTAAAGCTAACGATTTGGTCCAGTAGGAAAATTTGTATCAGTGAAAAATTTTGCCAACGAGGAATTGACGAGTGAAAGGTGTCAGTTGGTGCTGGGACTGGGACACGTAATGAGGCACGGGTGAGAAAGTGTCGTTTTCCGATGGAGAAAAGTAATTTCGCGGAAGGGCATGCAGTTCTATTGGTGTTCAGAATCATGGGAGAGAGAATTACAGTAGCGAACAGGAGGATACACAGAAACGAGCGGAACGCAGAAGCTTCCAGAAAATTATTAACAGCATTTTTGCAGTGGAAGACGAAGTTTCGAGAAAAAATACTACTTGATATTCTCAGTGAAAATGAGGAATTACAAGAGGGTAAGATTGCAGAAACAAGATTTATCACGAAATCAGCGCATATGGAAAAGCGTTCAAGACTAGCACTACGCCGGAGAAGAAATTTTTTTCGCACGCAAATCACAGTATTCATCGAATTTACTGAGGCAGTGTACTGAACAGATACCAAATTTATTTTGATTAAGGAGTTACTGTTTAGCAGTCTCTTGTATTTAGAGTGTTTAGACTGTGGAAGGAATATATTTTTGTTGTGTAGCAACCTTTTGTGAGGCCTAAGTGCACATTCCGCGAAATGTAAGAATTTAAAAATAAAATCAAACCCACGCCATTGAATACGTAGGTAAGGAGACGTTCACTGATGAATGACTGCATAGTAGCCATACTTTAATCTCAGCACTTTTCAGTTCCGTACCATTTATACAAATAATTAGAGAGTTTTGATAGTGAGATTTACGAGGAGACGTCGCATCGGAGCGAGCGTAGAAATTTATTTTGTATATTTTAAATTAATTTTGTTTTCTGACAAGACACGACCCTCCATCTGTGTCTGTTAATCGCTGAACATCGCCCACATGACGACGCCAGCAATTATCGTTATCTATTTGTTTATGTATTTGACCTTCGGCAGCTAACGGGCATTTGACCAGCTAAAAGGTAAATAACACATCCAACATAAACCCTAAATTTATGTCTTAACGCCGGTCGCGGTGGCCGAGCGGTTCTAGGCGCTTCAGTCCGGCTCCGCGCGACTGCTACGGTCGCAGGTTCGAATCCTACCTCGGGCATGGATGTGTGTGACGTCCTTAGGTTAGTTAGGTTTAATTACTTCTAGATTGAATAATCTACGAAAGGATAACGTTCTACGAGTCGGGGCGTGGAATGTCAGAAGCTTGAACGTGGTAGGGAAACTAGAAAATCTGAAAACGGAAATGCAAAGGCTCAATCCAGATATAGTTGGGGTCAGTGAAGTGATGTGGAAGGAAGACAAGGATTTCTGGTCAGATGAGTATCGGGTAATATCAATAGCAGCAGAAAATGGTATAACAGGTGTAGGATTCGTTATGAATAGGAAGGTAGGGCAGAGGGTGTGTTACTGTGAACAGTTCAGTGACCGGGTTGTTCTAATCAGAATCGACAGCAGACCAACACCGACAACGATAGTTCAGGTATACATGCCGACGTCGCAAGCTGAAGATGAACAGATAGAGAAAGTGTATGAGGATATTGAAAAGGTAATGCAGTATGTAAAGGGGGACGAAAATCTAATAGTCATGGGGGACTGGAATACAGTTGTAGTGGAAGGAGTAGAAGAAAAGGTTACAGGAGAATATGGGCTTTGGACAAGAAATGAAAGAGGAGAAAGACTAATTGAGTTCTGTAACAAGTTTCAGCTAGTAATAGCGAATACCATGTTCAAGAATCACAAGAGGAAGAGGTATACTTGGAAAAGGCCGGGAGATATGGGAAGATTTCATTTAGATTACATAATGGTCAGACAGAGACTCCGAAATCAGATACTGGATTGTAAGGCGTACCCAGATATAGACTCAGATCACAATATAGTAGTGATGAAGAGTAGGCTGAGGTTTAAGACATTAGTCACGAAGAATCAGTACGCAAAGAAGTGGGATACGGAAGTACTAAGGAATGACGAGATACATTTGAAGTTCACTAACGCTATAGATACAGCAATAAGGAATAGCGCAGTAGGCAGTAC
This sequence comes from Schistocerca piceifrons, assembly GCF_021461385.2. NCBI lineage: Eukaryota > Metazoa > Arthropoda > Insecta > Orthoptera > Acrididae > Schistocerca > Schistocerca piceifrons. Next base: position 519,153,706 of record NC_060139.1, on the reverse strand, counting down.
AGTTGAAGAGGAATGGACATCTCTAAAAAGGGCCATCACAGAAGTTGGGAGGAAAACAAAGGTACAAAGAAGGTAGCTGCGAAGAAACCATGTGTAACAGAAGAAATACTTCAGTTGATTGATGAAAGGAGGAAGTACAAACATGTTCCGGGAAAATCAGGAATACAGAAATACAAGTCGCTGAGGAATGAAATAAATAGGAAGTGCAGGGAAGCTAAGACGAAATGGCTGCAGGAAAAATGTGAAGACATCGAAAAAGTTATGATTGTCGGAAGGACAGACTCAGCATACAGGAAAGTCAAAACAACCTTTGGTGACATTAAAAGCAACGGTGGTAACATTAAGAGTGCAACGGGAATTCCACTGTTAAATGCAGAGGAGAGAGCAGATAGGTGGAAAGAATACATTGAAAGCCTCTATGAGGGTGAAGATTTGGCGGATGTGATAGAAGAAGAAACAGGAGTCGATTTAGAAGAGATAGGGGATCCAGTATTAGAATCGGAATTTAAAATTGCTGTGGAGGACTTACGGTCAAATAAGGCAGAAGGGATAGATAACATTCCATCAGAATTTCTAAAATCATTGGGGGAAGTGGCAACAAAACGACTATTCACGTTGATGTGTAGAATATATGAGTCTGGCGACATACCATCTGACTTTCGGAAAAGCATCATCCACACAATTCCGAAGACGGCAAGAGCTGACAAGTGCGAGAATTATCGCACAATCAGCTTAACAGCTCATACATTGAAGCTGCTTACAAGAATAATAAACAGAAGAATGGAAATGAAAATTGAGAATGCGCTAGGTGACGATCAGTTTGGCTTTAGGAAAAGTAAAGGGACGAGAGAGGCAATTCTGACGTTACGGCTAATAATGGAAGCAAGGCTAAAGAAAAATCAAGACACGTTCATAGGATTTGTCGACCTGGAAAAAGCGTTCGTCAATATAAAATGGTGCAAGCTGTTCGAGATTCTGAAAAAAGTAGGGGTAAGCTATAGGGAGAGACGGGTCATATACAATATGTACAACAACCAAGAGGGAATAATAAGAGTGGATGATCAAGAGCGAAGTGCTCGTATTGAGAAGGGTGTAAGACAAGGCTGTAGCCTTTCGCCCCTACTCTTCAATCTGTACATCGAGGAAGCAATGATGGAAATAAAAGAAAGGTTCAGGAGTGGAATTGAAATACAAGGTGAAAGGATATCAATGATACGATTCGCTGATGACATTGCTATCCTGAGTGAAAGTGAAGAAGAATTAAATGATCTGCTGAACGGAATGAACAGTCTAATGAGTACACAGTATGGGTCGAGAGTAAATCGGAGAAAGACGAAGGTAGTGAGAAGTAGTGGAAATGAGAACAGCGAGAAACTTAACATCAGGATTGTTGGTCACGAAGTCAGTGAAGTTAAGGAATTCTGCTACCTAGGCAGTAAAATAACCAATAACGGACGGAGCAAGGAGGACATCAAAAGCAGACTCGCTATGGCAAAAAAGGCATTTCTGGCCAAGAGAAGTCTACTAATATCAAATACCGGCCTTAATTTGAGGAAGAAATTTCTGGGGATGTACGTCTGGAGTACAGCATTGTATGGTAGTGGAACATGGACTGTGGGAAAACCGGAACAGAAGAGAATCGAAGCATTTGAGATGTGGTGCTATAGACGAATGTTGAAAATTAGGTGCACTGATAAGGTAAGGAATGAGGAGGTTCTACGCAGAATCGGAGAGGAAAGGAATATGTGGAAAACACTGATAAGGAGAGGGGACATTATGATAGGACATCTGCTAAGACATGAGGGAATGACTTCCATGGTACTAGAGGGAGCTGTAGAGGGCAAAAACTGTAGAGGAAGACAGAGATTGGAATACGTCAAGCAAATAATTGAGGATGTAGGTTGCAAGTGCTACTCTGAGATGAAGAGGTTAGCACAAGAAAGGAATTCGTGGCGGGCCACATCAAACCAGTCAGTAGACTGATGACCAAAAAAAAAAAAGTTCTAGGGGACTGATGACCTCAGATGTTAAGTCCAATAGAGCCATTTGAACCATTTTTGAACACCACTCTCCCTTTCGAAGTGAACAACATTCCGGATGTCTATAATGCTTGCATACATCTGATTGCCTTTATTCATGACATTCAGAATGTAAAATGAGAAACCTACGAGATAGGTTTTCCATGACCAAAGTTTCCGGAATCAGTGCAAGCAGGCATACCTATTTGAACTAGGAACATGTTCTAAGATTCTGCAACAGATGGATGTCCGTAATATTGATCGATAGTTTTATCAATCATTTTTGTATCCCTCTTGTAGACGGATGTGACCTGCATTTTCCTGCAGCTACCGATCATAGTGTTTTTAATTTTTTTTCCTATACGATGTATCTGCTGTACATCATGGTTAAAATACTTATTCAAGTTTGCTCAGACCTTTTTTTCCCAAAGCAAAGTCATAAATTTGTACCTTATTTTGTTTTGTGTAGAAGTAGGTGCTTAAAATTCTGCCTTACTTGTAATTAAGCATTCTGAAACTGTACCATATTATTGTGTAAGAAATTCATTTTCAAATTCATTATTATTATCATTATTATTCTTATTGCTTGGCGGATCATTATAGTGAACTTTCTGGGATTGTTGAGATTTTAAAATCGTTGCACAGAAATTGTTAGTGGTGATTTTTAATATTACCTTAACAAACGTTTGTAGGCTTTTAATAGTGTAATGAACGGATATGTCTTAATTTAATGCCACACCCACTTCACCCTAGCTCTTCCACGGACCAGAAATCTTTGTCTTCTTTCGGCTACACTTCACTGACCGCCACTAAATATAGACTGAGCCTTAGCATATTTCTTTTCAGATTTTCCAGCTTCCCTGCCACGTTCAGACTTCTGCCTCGTAGAACGTTATCTTTCGATTGGTCGTTTAATCTTTTCCTCATGGTCATCTCTACCTTGGCTGCCCCTTCTCAGAGATCCGAATGCGGAACTAGTTCGGAATCTTTTGCTAATGGAGGGATCATCATGACGCTTTTTCAATTACTGAAGGTTTACATTACGCTCAGTTCCCGTAAGGCGCGTTGTAATATTTTGATATAAAGCGAAAGTCATACAGCGACTGTGATCAACACTTTTTAGGGAACTTTTTTTTTCTGCCTTCCCAGAGTCAACGAAATTTCAATGTCATACATGCCAAACGCGTTGGGAAAATACGTTGACAGAAACGGAAAATGCAACACCATGAAATGTAACACTGACAGAAAGCTAACAAACTGACATTTTTTATTTCCGAGCATGTTGGACATGTTGATACAAATTTCATCTCTCTGTGATTTTATTTCGGTACCGAAAAAAGCCATTCTTACAGATGAAGACTGGTGCGAGCACATTATGGCTACTGGTGTCTAACATTACTGTACCTTTTCAGATGGACAGGACGAGCACATGTAGCTTATTGTCGTCATTAGAAATTTGAGAAAGGCAAAATCACTGGCGTAACGGACGTGGGAGCAGATTGACAGATCGCACAGACGGTTAGCTGTAGTGCAATGCGAACGAAACAAGTGATGACGAGGTAGGCCCAGAACAGCAGCAGTAGGAATTCTATGAGGCTTCGAGCACTTCCCTTACTTCTGGATTCAAATCTAGAGGTCCTGGCTGCATTACCTGATGAGGGTATTTTTGTTTTGACATCATCAATGACCATGAACATACGACATCAACAAGATGGTGGATGGTGGGATGTTGAAAAATTAAAGATGATGAATGGCAGGGAATTTAAAAATTAAGTATGTCAGGAGATGATAAATTTATAAATTTCGGATGATGGGATACTTAAAAATTAAAGACAGATAAAATTTTAAAAAAATAAAATGGTGGAACTAGCTTAGTTGGGCTTTGTAACGTCTACTGGTCCTCTCACCTCTGCTCAAATTACAGCCTAGTACTTTAAAGCCCATTTAACTGAAACAGCCAATCACAATGCAGCCGTCTAGGTACTCAAAAGTATTCATATGCTCTGATCTATGAGCCATGTTCAAAACTATTTACCCAAAATATGTGAAGGGTGCAAATTGTAGTACTTTCGACTGTGCTCAAAAGGATCAGAACACATTTTATTTTTCATCCCATATTCGAAAGTACTTACCCAAAAATTACATAAAAGGTTGAAAGCTGTTTGAAAAGAAAAGAAGCCTCGATCACGCTCATAGGTAGTGAGACATAAGGCGAGGTTTTTGGATGATATGCAGAATGAAATATGTAAACCCCATTATAACAAAGCTAGCAACGCGATCTGATTCGAAATAGCATACAAAATAATCGCACAGCATACCTTCCATGAATTCACAGCGAAGAAAAGGACCGAAGGCATTCGTAAGACAGTTAACTAAAAGAATGATCATTTAGCATAAACCTAATTTCCGGTTGTCCTTATTATTGTAGCGGTTCAGTGAGGTAGTGCAGCCACAAGTCTCACAGCAAAATCTGTTTATTACCACTGTGCCTAAACCGTGGCTGAGTACCCACACATTCAATCATTAGAGTGACTCTCAGTTCACTCGTTACCTTACCTGAGACGACAAGATGGCTTCCAGCCAGTATGGTATCCTCAGATGGACTATATCCAGAGAATGTGGTTCTCGGCAAAAGAAGGTAGTGAGAACTGAGTTCAACCGAAACTGTATTGTCAAAAGCATACAGAACTTTTCAAGCTGCGGTTCCAAGTGTTGGATTCACAAAGAGGCATCACATTGTTCATGAAATACATAATTACAAATCTCTCCAAAGTTTAACCATTATATTTCAATAGAGATAATGGCCTGAATTGATCATAACATATAGTGAAATATATGGTCTGTAATGCACTAACCAGTTTACAAGCAGTTTTGAGATTAGCAAGCTATCTGTTCCTGTTTCACTGCGTGGAATAATGTAACTGGACCAACACACGGTTTGATACCCATAAACGTTCCCAAGCTAACATCACCCACAAAACTAAACTCCAGCACAGGATATTAATGACTGGTCTTACTGGATACATTGTACATGATAATGTCTGTTCAGCAACTTGGATCTCCGTCATGTAAAGGCAAAATCCTTTTTAATGCAGCGTAGCCTCAAATGTAACTCTTCATCTCAAAACAGAAACAAGATCAGATCAGCCTCAAATGTAAGTCTTCACCTCAGAACAGCAAGGAGACCAGACGAGCACGGAAGTAGTAGCAGAAAAATAATGGCGAACTCTCTTGGAGCAATGAAGCCACATAGCTTGCAACTTGCAAACGATTCCTATTGAAGAAGAGGAAAATGACTCACCAAAGACTTCATACTGACATAGTGACTAAGCAAAGAGGCAGAAAAATAGCCAGAATCGATTTTGCAACTGTTAGAGCGAGGCCTCATAGATTGTAGAATATTAAATATTGGTAATCACAGAAAAGTAAAATATAATTTTAGAAAACGTAACTTACGACAAACACCCACCTTTCAACACCTTCCCCGTAATGAATTGAGAAGATCTGGAATGTGCTCCGGAGGAGGACACCAGGGGACATTTCAAATCACAGCTTGACATCTCACTAAAAGGACAAACTGTTAAATAATGAGAAAATAAAGAGTTAATCTTAAAATGTTGAGCGGACTGAGTAATTCTTTTTAGTGTCCTCCTGCAGATTCTACACAATTCTCTTAATGCTTCCCAATTTGTTGCTGGAAATAAGCATTGTAAGAACAAATGTGAGATCTCTGTTAATCCACGCAGAAGCAAATTCTAATGCTACCAGTATATCTATTCAAATAAGCTAAAGAGAAAATTTTATAACTATTTCTAACAAGGTTTTAAGAGAAAATAAGACCACAGTTTCATTCATCCTAATGTAAAAAATATACTGATATGTCAAAACATTATTACCACTGCCCACTGCGTCACTGGATGTGCCTGGTGGCGGTGCGGGCACGTGACACTCTAAAAGAAGTATGTGAGTGGAGCAGACATGGAGGCGGGATCACCCTAGCGAAGATATGTGCTGCAGATTATTAATAGCCAGATTATTTGGGCAGTTTACAACCGATCCTCGTACCGTCTGTGAATGCTTTCAGAAAAAACAGGGCTCGTCCCCTGCAGCAGAAACGTCGTCAGGATGCATGAATTTTCAATTCATCATGATGCTGATTCTCCTCAAAAAATGGATGCGAAAATGAAAATAAAGGCTGTCCGCCCTACAGACATCAGACCTCTTCCACACATCGCAATGCCATCTGGAGATGCGGCCATTCAAGTAGGTCTAACATCGTGCTTTACTAAGTTAATAACATTATCTCCTTATGTAAAGCGATTACAAGAATATAAACAGAAGGAATCAGCAGCTGAATCTAAGAATAAAGCAGCCTAAAAGTTTTGCGAAGAGAAGAGTAGAAAATCTTCAGATTATTGACCTAAAGCAGGAGAATCTTCTTCTGACTCGGCATCCGATGTCCACCTCGATGACAGTGGTCTTTCAGACCGCAGTGATAACGATGACATGGAGTGTGTACTCTGTACAGGGAGCTTTTCTGACGACAAACACAGGGAAAGATGTGCACAGTGCACGAACTGTTATTGCTGGGCTCATGAAGATTGTGAGGTCGCAGAAGACAATTTTGTTTGCCCGCAATGTCCTAAAAATAAACATAAATAAAGTGAAAAAGTGAGGGATAAGAGAAATCAATGAATAAGTAAAAATGTTCATATGTCATTATTCATTAATTAAAAGAATAGATTTCTACCTCATATTACAAAACCTTTACCACATTTGTATGTAATACCTTGTTTGTGAAGATTTGATAATTACATTGAAAGATCGTTCGTTCTTGCAAACGTAATAAACGTATGGTAAAATTAAGTAATGCAATATATTATTAATAAGATAAAAATATAATTGCATTTATCTTTGTCTTTAATATGGGTTGGCAAAAGTGCCTCATATTAGGCACCTTTCCTTTGTATAGAGAGAAATCTGAGAACGGTTTTAAGTGGCCTTATGCTAAGAATTTTCGAGGTACAGGGCCAAGAAAAGCGGTAATATGGGCCATATTAGTGGCTGAGAAATGAGCAAATTCTTAATGATTACTGACTGCAGTTCACTGTTAAAAATAGGGACTAAAATACAAGAAAAATAATTACTGAAATGCAACACTTGAACCAACAAAGCAAACATGTTTCCAGACTCAGTTTGTCGATATAATCTTTTAACTGATATGTTAGTGGAGAAACATAGACGTTTCCTGCCTTTTTTCATATGGTTCTGTCTCCGTTTTTGTATAATTTCTTCAGTTGTTAAATGTGTCTACTATCGTTATATGACAGTATACAATGGTTTGTTTCGTGTGTACATGTATTCGGCTAAAGGCCTCCAAACAGTATCCTGCATGTAGCCACAGAGTTGGGTACCAATGTCCATTACTAACGATGTCTGACATCAAAGACTTCCACGACGCATTTTACTCCATTCCTGAAAAGAATAAACAAGAAGCATGCATTCTCAAATATTGTCTTCCTGAAACTCCCAACCCTAAGAAGACAGAGAACCAAGGGCTTACTGAAAAATCCGACACTTTTAAATATGGTACTGTCACCCAGTGTGATGATAATCTGCAAGTCTGTAGTGAAACATTCCTGAGGGTGTCGACACAAATAACCACAAACCGGTTCATAAGAGAGTTCAAAAACTTCAAGAAAGGGAACTCTCATGTCCCAGTAAAAAGGCAAGGTGGAATTCACAAAGAGATCAAATTTGGCCAAATTAGAGAAATGTTGAGGACTTTTATTTGCAGTCTAAATGCCTGTGAACTGCATTATCCAAAGGACAAAATATCTCATGTTTATCTGCCAACAGATCTCAGCATCAGTAAACCATGGAGAATGTTCACTGCAGAACGAGATGATCAACAGAAAGTCACTCAAGCCTATTCCAGAAAAGTTTTCTGTACACAGTGTAACATTTTCCTACTCATGTGAAGACGAGTGTAGCAAAAATATTAAACTGGGAAATAGAATCTCAATGGAACAAGATGAGACTCCGAAATCAGGACTGAAAATTAATTTGGTGCTACACAAGAAACAAGCGCAAGCTGTTTCCCAGTACTTGCGTATAAGTGTGTAGATGAGTGTTGCAAATGTATTGAAATGGGAAATGGAACCTCAATGGAACCAGACGAGACTGCTAAGTCAGGACTGAAAATTAATTATGTGCCACACAAGAAAGCTCTTTTCCAGCACTTGCGTATAAAACCAACGCACTTTTTTCTCTTGAGCTTAGACTGTCAAAAGAACTTTGTTCTCCCTAAGGTAACAGACCAAATTGCCTACTATTGCAGACAACTTTACTGCTAAAACCTTTCCGTTGCTCAAGCCTTGTCAAGTGGTTGTTTAAACTCTGATAGAGTATCGGTATACAACTGGACGGAAGATTAAGTCACGAAATCGTCGAATGAGATGGCTTTCGTCGTATTCAATGAGTTGAAGCTGTTGATCTCTCAGGCTATCACATCATCCGCCTAGTGACAGATGTATGTGCAGGGCAAAACAAGAATATCAGTATTTAGTATTTTATCCATCCTCAGCAACTGTAGTCGTGTATATGAAATAATAAGAAACCAGATACATAAAAGAATATCAATATTTTAACAGTGTTTAAAAAGTTCCTGGCTATATAACACACCAGAAAACGTAATGAAGATTGAAATAGTCTGCCCAGTTACTGGCCACTCTTTCCTACCGTCGGATAGTGTTCGGCCTTGTGGAAAGAGATCTCGGAAGAAAGGATACCATCATTAATAAAGCTTTCACAAAGTTTTTGAGAAGTATGGGACTCGTCGTAAGAGATTGCGTATCTCACGATTGGATAGAACAAGCCATGTGAATCAGCATGCCAGCTTCACTTCAAACTGTCAGTATACAAGCGCATAATTTTATGGAGAACGAGGGCAGGCAAACTAGTGATCAAAGAAAAACTTGCTCCCAACATTGATATTGGAACAGAGAGACCAGTTTCTAAAGTCAACAGCAAACAGGAAGATATGAACTATGGGAACATTGCCATTGGTATACCAATGAAGACAGAAAAACTTCGAAATGTGGACAGGCTGCTAGTCAAACATTTTGGAGAAAACTGGAAGCGTTACAAAAATGTACGGTAGAGAGCAACTCGTGACGTGATAATGGATGCAAATGTAAAATACAGCAGAATGATTTTGGCAATGATCTCGCTTTAATATCTATTCAAGATGAGACTCACGCCTATCTGCATTCAGATTCTCAAATATAAATTAAAATTTTAATTTCCTCTGGCAATTTTCTCATTAATTAATAACTACAAGATACAAACAAGTTTCATTACTAGTCAGAATCTTGTAAATGAGCGAAACATGTTACACCTCATTAAAATTTACGTCTTATTTTGCAAAAAAAAAAAAAAAATGGCTCTGAGCACTATGGGACTTAACATCTATGGTCATCAGTCCCCTAGAACTTAGAACTACTTAAACCTAACTAACCTAAGGACATCACACAACACCCAGCCATCACGTCTTATTTTGCACGTAGCACTCATATTATTACAGTTTTTACTTTTTTGAATGATATAACATACATTAAAACTTAATTTCTTTCACTTTATGTCCAAATTCCCACAATTTTCCAGCCGATACCGTTTTAAAGGATTCACAGCCTTATGAAATGAATCCCTGTGCATCAAAGTAGGACACATGCAAGCACGTTCGCAACAGACGTAGACATCTACGTAGTTTGGTTTCAAAGGACACCTGTCTTTTCAAAGACAATTTTCAATCGTTTATCTAATTAAACTGATATTGGGTACTTTGCTTTGGTATTAAAGTTAATGATGTCTAAAGCAGCGTGGAAATATAGTAGCTCCATACTTCAAAATAAAGAACGACGTTCATCTCAATTTCTTGCAATCGTCATATGTCCAGCTCTGATAATAAGCTACTCAACTGATCCCTCTATGTTGAAAGGAACATCCACAAAACACGCTTAAGATAGGGTGAAGAAAGATTCATGAACTCGGATTTCGCAGTGCAATTCCTTATGTATTACCGACACAAAAATGCCTCTCACAAAATTTTGCCTTGCACATACTTCATGCGGTAAATGAACATTAAAGCTGGCAATCGGGCAACACTATAAATAATCAAATGTGCGGTAGCCACCTCTGCCACCAAGTGCCGTTGGTGCAGCTGACAGCGTTTTGGGTTATCATACAGGATTCTGTGTAGAGGTGTATTTGATTTCATTTGCCAATTTCATTCTGTCATATAATACTGTAGTATACACCGTTTCGTAAGCCACACATATCCTATATTTACATAGTGCAATCTTTTGCAATGGTGAACAAACAAAAAATGTAGTCAGACGACTCAGAAATAGTTGAGAGAAATGACTTGACATAGGACAGAATAACTACAAAAACAACATCAGTTTCTAGACGCCAAAGATAAATGCACAATGAAATAACTCAACATCTACCAGTCATTTATATTACATGCAACCACTGATAATAATGATTTCACATTAATGACCGAATGACGTTTTACAAAAGAACGCGTTGTTCTCAGAGCAGTTGCCCAAAGCGATCCCCTGCACGTCTAAACATTGCGCGACCCGCTGGATCGTACAGGTCTCTTCTCTTCGTAACATGGCTGTATCCACAGATACAAGAGCAGCATGAACACGCGAAATCAGCTGTTCTGCCACATGTGTTGGCGGGGTAGAATTCACGCGCTCCTTCAAGCGTGCGCACAGGAAGAAATCCAAGGGATTTAGATCAGGTAAACGCGGAGCCCTTACAACTGGATCTTCCCACCCAACCATTTCCCTGGTTATGTTCTATCTAAATACCGTCCCACATTAATTCCAAAATGTGGACGTGCACCGTCATGTTGGAAGCACAGCCTCTTCTGAACGTGAAGTGGAACATGTTCCAGTGCGTGAGGTAAATAGTTTGAGAGATATGTATGATATTTTCGCGCAGTCAATCAGGCAACAAGTAGAGCCTCAAACTCCTGTCTGCCATTATTCTTGCCCAGACGTTGATGCCAAAGGGAATTTGATATCCACGGTCGCGGGTGTCGTGCGGGTTAATGTCACACGAACGGTGGGCGTTGTGCGTATTGTAGACACCCTCAAGAGACAACGCTGCTTCATCTGACCATGTTACAGCATTTACGAAGTCGTCGTTGGCTTCTCGTCCGTTGTTTGAACCACTAACAGAATTGCATTCGCAGACGGCGGTCTGCAGGATGCACGTATTGCCTTAGAGATAGTGACAGGGATGCAGCCCGTGCTCGTGCAGCACGTCAACGAACGCGCGTTGCGCACACGCAGTTGCCTTGCTAAGGTGCGTGTACTTCGCTAGTGTTGTTGGTATCTGGAGAAGAAAATACGATGTATGTACGAATGTACATGAAGTATGTCACGGGCGCGCTACTCTGCTAGCAACTAGTTCCTGTCCTGGGATAAACTAATCGTGTGGCAAGGTCCAACAATTAGTAAGGAAGATTTAGCAACATCTTTGCTAGACACATACTACCAGTGATTTCACTTCTCAAAATTTCTTTATATATGAAAATTTAAAATACGTGCCAATATATAGATTGTAAATGTCGTAGAACGAACGTTACGTGGCTCTGAGCACGATGGGACTTAACATCTATGGTCAGCAGTCCCCTAGAACTTAGAACTACTTAAACCTAACTAACCTAAGGACAGCACACAACACCCAGCCATCACGAGGCAGAGAAAATCCCTGACCCCGCCGGGAATCGAACCCGGGAACCCGGGCGTGGGACGCGAGAACGCTACCGCACGACCACGAGATGAACGTTACGTTGTCTCTTCTTCCACCACATATCAGCGACATAAATCAGCGACATAACTCTTCACGAAATTGTCCGTTGTAGTTCCATATCTCCAGTAATTTATGTCTAAAAACACAATATAATTACTCTATTTTGCGTGTAAATTACTGTTTCTTTCAGCTCCTTACATTCACTCATTCCACTATAAGCACTGTTGTCGTCTTGTGAAACCACTGATAATATTATATTCCTCCGTACCCCTTACCCTTGCTCACACCTGCAATTGGCCGCTTTATTGCGATTCTACGTGTCTTCATCTGATAAATCAGGAAATAAAAATGTATTCTGGATACGTCCACCGATTACTTGAACTGGACAGCATGCAAGCCAGGGTCATGTATTACTAGAGACGGCTTATTGCGGAATAGAGTAGCTATCCGTCTTGATCGTTCATCTCGACACGTCGGCTTAGCCACACGTTTCCCCACAAATTGCTGCTTTTCTAAGGAGCCTCCAGAGAAGCATGCTCAATTTTCACACTTGATGATGCTCTCAGCCGAAAATGAAAATTCAGTGTCAGAGGCATTCGGCAGCCGCGGTAGCATTTCGCCGTTAGTTCCTCACACGTTGCGAGAGAGCAGCCTAATAACGGCTGCAGCACAGTACAGCTCCTCCTATCCTCGATACGCTCTCTCCCTTAATCACGCGACCGATGAACTGACAGCGGCTCTGTGTTTAAGACGAGTGCGCACTGCTACGATTTCGCCAATCGCAGCCTTGGCTCCATGCGCGCAGACAAAAAAACAGCCCTGCCGTGATTTCGGAGCATCAAATTAGTAGCTGGTCAGAGAAGGTCTCTCAAATGAGCAGCAGTCAGGGAAAGCCCACTCGTTTTCCCTGTGGTCTCCCACCTCTCAGCCCACGCCTCCTTAATTGCCCAAACTGAGAAAAAAAGATAACGATATTGGAAGCAAAAGAGTCTCAAATTACAGGTGTCTTGTTTTTAGGGAAGAGGCTATGGCTAGCTGTTTCGCAATGTTACTGGTTAATCTTGTCAACACCTGGGATAGGAATGATTTACTTGATAACTAAGTCTTGAGATGTCTCGGCTCTCTGCACCACCACATACTTTGTAGTGTACAGAAGTTGTTCATAACCGGCAAAGAGGCAAGGTGAGATGCTGAAGATAGCGACCGGCAAGACTTACCTATAACTGGGATGGGAGCCGAATACTCGCGTATTTTAAAGAAAAATCAGTCAGCTAGTCCATAATGTTTCAATATAGATTTTACTTTTCTTGTGAGCAGTGAAATTCACAACGTGGTAGCACAAAAAGGTCATTTTTACACTGAAAATACAACTCTCAGACGTCTTGAAGCAGATTTACTGGTCCACAGCGTCATGACAAGGAGCTGCTTGCGGGTTAGAGGAATGGGACAAATTTTTCGGTGGGCATTACGAGATCTGTTCAACAGAAGTACACATATTTCCACTAACTTTGTGGCAAAATTAAACGATGTCAGCAATTCTGTTGTCTGAAGAGCTCACAGTCGCACCACGGTAACACACCCGGGAGGAAAGGGGGTAAATATGCAGTACTAATAAAAGCTAGCCTTTAGCCCTCGAGGCTGACAACACTCCCTAGACACAGGAACGGGGCTGGATATTTAACGACTGTGTGTCTAAACCCATGTTCCTGGTCCTTCCCACGGCTATTGATCTGTACTGCCTGCTATGATGTTCTGTAATAGCTATTGTCTAGCAGGGAGAGGAGCCACACACACCAACAGTACCAAGTTGATCTGATAGAATTCACTGTATTCTGTTAAACACTCGCACAGGATGTGGCTGCACTGTTCACATTTAACATTGTTCCACAATGGACGTAATCAGTATTTGTACTTCAAGCACGTTTCCGTTGTGATGTATAAGGTTGCTGTCTAAATTATGGCATCCAGTGCAAAAACATGGTGCAAAGAACCCAAAGTAATCACTGTTCAATGGATGTTTTATCAGTCGACGACTGGCACAGTTCTTCTAACAGTAGCAAGCAATTCAATAGCTTATAACACGACCGTGCGCGTGACTGAATCGCGACGTGAATGCTCCATAAAATTGTGGATACGACAAACGAACGAGAAAGTACTTGCACTCGTGATATTCAGTCATTCAAAACGATATGTTTCTTTCATTTAGAACTTGCAATTAGGATCATACCAGTCTCCATATGTTTCCGTAACCGTCGCGACGCGGTCTATTGTTGTTCTCCCGACACGACACACGAAACGGTGAAACATCACCTTTTGGATAAACCTCGATACTGCATCGTGAATAATGAAATTAAACGCAAAGCTTTTGCGGGAAACATTTTCAGTTTCTTCACCATAGCTTTCAGGATACGCGTTGCAGCCACGACATCAACACAACACTCCGCCCACGCTGCACGAAGGCTACGCCACGACTCCCCACTGTTGATCTGCGCTCGGCAGAGACGACCATCGATAGTCAACGACACAATTCTGTGCTTACACCATGGATTGGAGTTTCAGGTTGTGTATGGGAAGCTAAGAGCAATTGTACCGCACGTCTGGCCTCTTATAGTATGTTTACGTTCATGCCAGTACAGAAGCAGACAGTTATGGAGACAATCTACACAGATACTGAAAGCAAAAGAGTCTCAAATTACAAGTGTCTTGTTTTTAGGGAACAGGCTATGGTTAACTATTTCGCAATGTTGGCCCTCGCCTAATCAGTACTGGATAATCTTGCCAACACCTGAGATAGGCCAATCTACGTCACATCATTTGTTAAGAAATACCGTATTGAGCCTTTATCAACCGTGATTGTCTGTGTTTGTTATATATACGTTAGCTGTCTTATAACAGTTGTCGGATATCAACAGAGCATGTTTTGTTGCAGATTTCTGCTATGTTGTTGTTGTAGTTGTTGTAGTTGTGATAACTCGAAGATTGGTTTCATGAAGCTCTCTACGCTACTCTATCCTGTGCAAGCCTCTTCGTCTCCGAATAACTACTGCAACCTACAGCCTTCTGAATCTGGTAGCAGCATTCATCATACTATTTTAAGCACCCACATTTCCCTCCAGTCCTAAATCGGGGATTCCTTCAGGTCTCAGAATGTGTCCTATCAACTGATCCCTACTTTTAGTCAAGTTGTGCCAGAAATTTCATTTCTCCCCGAATCTATTCGGTACCTCCTCATTAGTTACGCGATCTACCCCTCTAATCTTCAGTATTCTTCTGTAGCACCATATTTCAAAAGTTTCTATTCTATTCTTGTCTAGACTGTTTACCGTCCTTGTTTCACTTCCATATATGGATACACTCCATACAAATACTTTCAGAAACAAACAAATAAATCTATTTTCGATGTCAAGAAATATCTCTTCTTCAGAAACGCTTTCATTGCCATTGCCAGTCTACATTTTATATCGTCCCCACTTTGGCCATCATCAGTTATTTTGCTGGCCAAATAGGAAAACTCGCCTCTACTTTAAATGTCTCTTTTCCTAGTCTTATTGCCTTAACATCATCTGACTCTTACAAAATTTTGAATACAATGTATCCGTTTATTATCATTACAAGTTTAGAGATTAATAACTTTAAAACTACACTAGATAATTAAAATTGGTTTGTAACATGTGAGAAGGTAGAAAGTTTTTTTCCAGGTGCCGGAGATGTGACGAAAAATGTGTACGTCACAAGAGAATGCACAACATTTTGCCTGGTTCCTAGGGCGAAGTCCGACACCCAGGTGCAACGGAACTTAAGAAACAATATGGAAGGATACTATCCTCAAGGCCAACTATTTGGACTCGGCATACGTTATTTATGGAAACAGGTGATCTTGATAAACAGTTAACGGGTGGCCCATGTGTTTCAGAAGCAAACGTGGACAACGTACGGCAAGCACTTGCAAGTAGCCTGACGAAATACGCGCGTACAGCGGTCTGATACGTGTAAATACCACAACTAACAATGCAAAAAGTCTTGCATAAGAGGTTACTCCTTCATATCTATAAGGTGCAGCTGCTCGGTCACTAAATCCGATGGACGAATCTCAGTGCGACCAGTTTGTACGGCTTATGCTACCCAAGACCGTCAAAAAAAAAAAAAAAAAAAAAAAAAAAAAAAAAAAAAAAAAAAAAAAAAAAAAAAAAAAAACTTTTAAAAATATCCGGAAAACTTTAAGCTGAAACATCATAACGTTCGCATATGAAAATCAGAATGTCTTCATGTTGATCGTTTAACAGAGAAACTCCTATTTCAATGTGTGGTTAAGACAATTGACTCACATTCGGGAGGACGATGGCTCGTCCCTGTCGGCTATCCACCTTTACGTTTTCGTGACTTCCTTCAACAGCTTAGGGTAAATGTCTGGATGGTTCCTTTGAAAGGGCACGGTCAGTTTCCTTCTCCATCCTTGCCTAACCCGAGTTTGTGCACCGTCTCTAAATGACCTCGATGTCGACGAGACGTTAAACCCTACATTCCTAATGTGTGGTATCGATATTTGCACGATTTTGTCGTTGGCTCACTGATTTTTTGTGAGACTATCGTTTACCTGGACATGTTACAAGAGCCTGCTGCACCGGAGTTGGAGACCAATCCCTGCAACAAAACGTCACATTCCAGTAGGACATTCGTCAGTTTCTAGATGAAAAGTTGCATATGTATGGATTAGACAAAATGATTTGATTCAGACCACACAACACTAGACTTCTCCCTGTGGGATTCTGTAAAGAATTATCGGATCCAGCCCAGTCTTATACACCTGTAGGACTTTTAGACACGTATGTGCAATGAATCTAAACGTGCCCTGGAATGTACATGGAGACAAACTGAACACCGACCGAATGTTGTAGGTCCATTAAGGGTGCACACATTTTCTTGTATGGGAAAGGAAACAGAGCTATCATGTCACATGTCGCAAATCAATTGTTTCTATCTGGTATAGTTTCGAAGTTTTTAAAATCTTAAGATAGAAAACAATTTGTAGATACACTGTATATTTGTGTTATAACCTATCTTCTATGGATGCTTAGTTGTGAATAGTTTTCAGAAGATTCTTTAAAGAGTTTGGAAATCAGGGTAAAGATACTGATAGGCTAAAACTTCTAGTCTCACCGATCAAGGTTTCTTCCTGTTGTTTGTTTACAGAATTTTCCACGTAAGGCGATGATGCAGGTTCGACTCCTAGGCCGGCTCAAAGCTTTAATCCGACCGAAACTTTCTCAATCACGAACATTCCGCTGTTGCGTTAAATATTCATTCTGGATGCTGATCGTGATGTGTTGGCAATTTTTATTGAGTTGACAACACGAGGAGAGTTAAATGAGAAATACAAAGCCTTTGCTGGTCGTCCAGATTACACGCGTATATTTATTTTCGCTTGTAGGTGAATAAGCAGAAGCCAGTGCTATTAAAGAGTTTTTACAGATGGAAGTCAGTCCAACATCGACAAAATGTTTCAAATCGTGTACAAAGACAAAATCAGTGTGCACTAGTAGCTGATGGAATTTACAGGAGGGGGAATTGGCTTTAAATATAATTATCGTCGTGGATAACTATCAAATTAGATGGAGCGTCAACAAGTAGATCATTCGATTCACACGTAAGTTCGCGACATAGTCATATTTCCCCAAAAGTGAAGTACCATTAGAGCTCCATGTAAAAGGTACAGTGTGATTATCATTAAACTTTGGCTACTGGGAGGGCCCCATGAAAAACTAGTGATCGTAGGACTATGGAACGTTGTGGCGACATTTGTAAGGGCATGCGGAAGAGAAATAACGAACGGACTATTGAAAGAAACACATTGTAATTGCCATATGAGGGGATAGCATTTGTTACTTGCGTACCACGTTTACGTTCGATATTACTAACGTCTTACCATCTGCACTTGAAGCTTGCACAGGTACCTTTTCACAACTGTTCGCAGCACGTTTCGAACGATGGACGACGGAATGTTCAGCTGTCGCGACACATTTCATGCACTGTCTGAAGATCACTACTCTCAGCCGTGGCAACAGCATGCTTTTCAACTACGTGTGGCGCAATTGGCTGTCGGCCTCTCCCAGAACCACTTCCAAAATCACCAGTTAATTTGAACATCTGAATCACGTTTTTCAACCACGGTGCGGAAACAGGACCTCTCTGCATTCCTTTAAAGCGTCGATACTCGTGAAGAGCAGCAACACTATTGCTGTTTCCAGAATGAGATTTTCACTCTGCAGCGGAGTGTGCGCTGATATGAAACTTCCTGGCACATTAAAACTGTGCGCCGGACCGAAGCTCGAACTCGGGACCTTTGCCTTTCGCGGGCAAGTTCTCTATCATCAGATCTACCCAAGCACGACTCAGGATCCGTCCCTACAGCTTCAATTCTGCCAGTACCTCGTCTCCTACCTTCCAAACTTCACAGAAGCTCTTCTGCGAACCTAGCAGAGCTAGCTGAAAGAAAGGATATTGCGGAGACATGGCTTAGCCACAGCCTGGGGGATGTTTCCAAAATTCACTCTTCAGCAGCGTTTGCGCTGATATGTAACTTCCTGGCGGATTAAAACTGTGTGCCGGACCGAGACTCGAACTTGGGTTCTGAGTCGTGCTTGGGTAGAGCACTTGCCCGCGAAAGGCAAAGGTCCCGAATTCGAGTCGCGGTCCTGCACACAGTTTTAATCTGCCTGGAAGTTTCACTATTGCTGTTGTTTTGATAAAGCAGCTTTACGAGTAAAAGTCCTGTTCACCTTATCCATAACCCTGTTCATTGTCTGCAACTGTAATGCCCACTCATGCTTGTGTTTCAACCCTACGTTGCCGTACCAGTACCGGCGCCAAACAGCAGCTCATGGCATCAACACTACTAACAAGGCAAATCCCACACCGCACAGTCTGAACATCATTCCTCTAAACTTTGGTATCAAAATGGTAAATAGTTTTCGGTGTCTACTGGCTCAAGTAGCGAAAGTTTAATTATAACCAGCCTGGATGTGGGACGTGAGTGTCTTCGGCAGTTGCAGCCAGGGATGACAATCTTAAAGTTTAGCACTGTACTCTGAAGGAAACGGAACTTATGTGTATCTTTGTGACCTGTGAACGAATAATTAGTCTAGAATATGGCGTTACACTTCCTCTCCAAAGTCTTAGAAGTTGTATTCTGTTTTTTCTTTTCACCCTACAACTCAGCAATGCCATTAACAGCACTAGTGCACTGAGATGCTCTAGATACTTGAGACAACCATAAGAAGGAATATGACTGAAATTTACGTAATTCGCTATGACGACGTCTAGGTACTCAAGCAGGTAATGGGAGTATAAATGTAGTTTACTGTCTGCAGACGACCATTTGACTGTACCAAGGATGAGGAAGACTTGTTGTATATTTATATAGTCAGTGGAGGAATACGTGGCATAGTGTTTCGAAAGAAATGTTAAAAAGTCGCAGTATACGGCCACAAGAGAGGGAGGACACTATTCGAAAACCGCGAAGTGAATTATTAATATGGTCTCATGATACAGGTGTTTCAAAATAAATATACGGGTTTAAGGCTTCGTAAAATTTATTACATTTAACTTACAATTGTAAATCATACGTCAAATGAAAGAGCAGCTATAACAGTTTTTCTTAAAAGTGTTCAATGTGGGCATCATCGTCTATCATCGAATCGATAGGCGAGTTCTTCCAAAACCTTGATCACTGTGTCTATAGTAACTGTTGCAATAATACTGTGTCTGAAGTTGGACAGATCAGCTGTTAGCGCAGACATTCACACATCATCCTTTATGAACCTCCAAAGGCAAAAATTGCATGGGGTCAGATCGTGTGGGAACATGAAGGTCATATAAAACGTGCTCTGTCATCCACTGCCTTGCGGCCAATCCAGCCGTCGGGTACAACGTCATTTAACAAGTCACGTGCTGAGTTATGCTAGTGAGATGGCGCACCATTTTGCTGCCAAATAAAATTCTGCGATTCTGCTTCTTCCAGTTGAAGAAAGAGGCCTAGTTCTAGAGTATGAAGATGAGAAACACCAGTTATAGTTGTTTCACGAACTTCATCCCATGCGGCAAAAATTCGTTTGCGAAGTTGGCTCGAAAACTGTAAAATGTCAGCTTTAGAGCTTGTAATAACTGCGAACGTCAAGGATCAACTGATTTCTTGGGAGTACGCGTGATAGACTCTCACTCGGTCAACATGTTTTTCATTCATTCTTGGTCGTTCCATATTCTTCCCTGTGCGCACGAGTGTACAAACAAATCTGTTTGAGTTGCTCTTTCATTTGATGTGTTATTTATAATTATAAGTTGAATGTAATAAATGGTACCTAGCCTCAAAACCTGTATATTCATTTTGAAACAGCCTGTGGTATTTGGATGTCACACTGACAGCGGGCTGAAATATGTTCAAGATGTACAGAATAAAATAAGGAAATCAAAGGTTGTAATTAAGGATCCTCATCCAATGTTATGAAATGACAGTATAATCAAGTTATAAAGAGTTTTGTGCAAAAGAGCATCAGCAAAGAAGATGGAAGAAAGACTTCAAGCAATGGAAAAGTTGCTTTGGAGAAAGTCTAGGAAATCATAATAATGAAGAGTGTAAACATTGAATCCATCACGCAAATGTTGGAAATAAATACAAAATTCATGCAATGCATACAGATAAAACTGGAACTGTATGATTAATTGAGACGTATGGGTGGTAACATAACACCTCAGAAGATGAGGGCATGGAGCTATTTATGAAGGCGGAAAAGAGGTAGACCTAGAAAGGACTGGAATGTAGGAACTGTAGAGGCCGAGCTGGAGAGGGGGAGGGGGGGGGGGATAGGTTAACATTCACAATCTCTGATTGTTTCAAGTGCGAGGAAGGAAATGAGCACCTAAATCGGCCGTACGCAACCGTCGTCCTCCCGAATACGAGTCCAACGTGTTAACAACTACGCCATCTTGCTCGGTAAGACTTGCGGCTTATACAGATAGTGTGGGGGTAGATGACATACAATTTTTTGACTGGAGGTACTACATCTGCAATAAATCCTGGTTTTAACACCAGACAACCTCTATTTGAGTCAATCAAAAGCAGCCGTTGAGGAAAAAATTTAATGTCACAGACGAGGTAACAAAAAAGTGGGTACGCCATTGGACACTAGACATTTTTGAAAGAGATTCCGAGTACCGAGTTCAGCGGTAGCTAACCGTCTGTCAGGATAAGAGAAATACTATCCCTATCCGTTCCATAACGTCGTTATCAGCGTTCGTAAGGCTTTAAAATTTTGTAAACAACTTTGACCAATTCTTTACGCCGGAGCTCTGGTGGTAGCCTTGCGCGTGTGCTGAGTTGTCTGAAGTTGAATCTCGTAATTCACACTCGATAAACTGAGAATGTAGAGAACGACGATGATCCAATTTGAATACAATATGATCTGCACATTTTCTTGACGAAGTTTGCACCTTTCTGTCAATTGCCGAAAGCGATTCTGTGCAATTCTTTTCGAACATTTCCTTAACACAGGTAGACCGAATGAAGGCGTATTAAAAGTTGCCGTTACCTCTTACATACATTAATGACATAGTTTGTAAAATTTATGATAATTCCCCAGAACACTAAATCATTTTATGATGTGCTATGCTTCTGAATGTTATAAGCGTTGCGCTGCATACTCGTAAACACGTTTAACAGAGTCTTTGGTACAATCACCATACGTTATTTGTGTGCAGGTGTTGCAAATAGATATTTGTAATACTGACACTACCCTTAACAGTTAACCACAAAGCACAGCTACTACATGATGATAAAGTGTAAAAAACTAAAGACGGCTACTGACGCTTAGCGTCTCACATTACAACCAGTGGAAGATCAGTAAGCAAACGTCCGCAGATATTTGCCTCCGTGCAAATCTCTAACGATACTGTAATGCCGGCAGGGGTGGCGGAGCGGTTCTAGGCGCTTCAGTCGGGACCACGTGGCTGCTGCGGTCGCAGGTTCGAATCCTGCCTCGGGCATGGATGTGTGTGATGTCCTTAGGTTAGTTAGGTTTAAGTAGTTCTAACTTCTAGGGGACTGATGACCATAGATGTTAAGTCCCATAGTGCTCAGAGCCATTTGTACTCTAATCTCTGTTTTCCTCTACAGGTTTTACCCACTACAGCTTCCGTTAGTACCATGGAAGTCATTCCTTGATATCTTAACAGATATCCTATCATCATGTCCCTTCTTCTTGTGTTTTCCATATATTCCTTTCCTCGTCGAATCTGCGGAGAACCTCTTCATTCCGTACCTTATCAGCCCACCGAATTTTCAACTTTCTTCTGTAGCACCACATATCAAATGCTTCTCTTCTGTTCCGGTTTTGCCGCAGTCCATGTCAGACAACCATATAACGCTGTGCCCGAAACGTACATTCTCAGAAATTTCTTCCTAAACTTAAGACGTATGTTTCATACTAGCATGCTTCTCTTGACCAGGAATGCCCGATTTGCCAGTGCTAGTCTGCTTTTTATGTCCAGCTTGCTCCGTCCTTAACTTCATATACTTTGTAATCAGCAATTATAATGTTAAGTTTCTCGCTATTCTCATTTCTGCAAGTTCTCATTACTTTAGTCCACCTTCGATTTACTCTCGATCCATATTCATATTCATTAGACTGTAGATTCCATTCAACAGGTTCTATAATTCTTCACTTTCATGGTGCTAGCAATGTCATCAGAGAACCTTAACACTGATATCCCTTCACCCAGAACTTCATTTCCATTCCAAAATCGTTGCTCCTTCGATGCAAAGATTGAGCAGCAGTCTTGAAAGAGTCCATCCCTGTTTTACACATTTTTTTAACCGAGCATTACTTTCCTGGACTTGCAGTCTTGTTGTTCCCTCTTGGTTCTTGCCTTTCCCTATAGCTCACCCCCGTTTCTATTCCACCATTTTACACCGTCGGATGCTTTTCCCGGGTCGTCAAAGTCAGAATTGCCTCTCTGATGCCTCTACTTTTCCAAAAGCCAAACTGATCGTCGTCTGACACTCCTCAATATTCTTTTCTATTCTTCTGTATATTAATATTGTTAGCAAGTCTGTTGCACGAGCTGTTAATCTGATTGTGCGATAATTCTCGCACTTGTCGTATCTTGCAATCTTAGGAAATGTGTGGATGATGTTTCTCCGAAAGTCATATCGTATATCGTCAATCTAAACATTCCGCACACCAACATGAATAGACGTCTGGTTGTCATTTTCCCCAATGATTTTAGAAATTGCTGTGGGATGTTATACATCTCTTCTGCT
Source organism: Schistocerca piceifrons (assembly GCF_021461385.2). Taxonomy (NCBI): domain Eukaryota; kingdom Metazoa; phylum Arthropoda; class Insecta; order Orthoptera; family Acrididae; genus Schistocerca; species Schistocerca piceifrons. Next base: position 519,130,546 of record NC_060139.1, on the reverse strand, counting down.
TTATTTGATTTTGAGTCTTCCAAAGCTCTTCTAAATTCTGACTCTAATACTGGAGCCCCTATCCCTTTTTCTCCTGTTTCTTCTTATATCACATCATCAGACAAGTCCTCCCCCTCATAGAGGCTTTCAATGTACTCTTTCCACCTATCCGCTCTCTGCTCTGCGTTTAACTGCGAAATTTCCATTGTATTCATGATGTTACCGTCATTGCTTTTAATTTCACAGTAGGTTATTTTGACTTTTCTATATTCTGAATCAGTTCTTCCGACAATAGCTTCTTTTTGAATTTTTTTCACATTTGTCATGTAGTTTCCCTGCACTTCCTGTTTATTTCATTGGTAAGTGACTTGTGTTTCTGTATTCCTGAACTTCCTGAACGTTTTTGTACTTTCGTCTTTCGTTGATCTACTGAAGTATTTCTTCTGTTACTCACGCACGTAGAAGTAGTCTCTCGAAAAATTTGTGTAACCTGTACCGTCTGCGTTGGTTATTGGATGTTTCATGATGCCTGCATTACTTTTGTCAAAGCCCTGGCATTAGACGCTGTGGAATGAGGTTCACTCATTGCCCCGTTACCGCACCTGCCTGTCACAGTGTAATAACGGCTGAGGCCTCAGCTGCTGACAGCTGCGATGACAAGGCGTCCCTCACGCAACGCAGCGATCAGCGCTGCACTCGTCACCACTGGTGTGGAGGCGGCGCGGCGCGGCCCGCGCGGGCGGAGACTGCGCGGCGGTCGCGTGCAGATGGTATCGACGTGCGACATTTGCGAGCGCGACCTCCGCGACTGGCGGCACACAATGCCACTCGCGCTGCTGTTATCGATAGTTGAGGCGTGGCGGGCGACTCGCGAGCGCGGCCACGCCCTGCGCGCGCTTCGAAATGCCGCAGCGCCGCCAGCTGCTGGCACGGCGTGCCGGATTCAGCTCTGCCGATTCACCGTGGTGTGGCCAGGCCCGTGGCAACAAGTAGGCTGATGGTTGCAGCACGGCACTCTGCGTACCAGTGTCCAATTTTCAAATATCTAAGACCTTCACTATTAGGAAACCGAGGAGCGTTCAATAGGTGATGGAACACTTTTTTCTTTTTTGCGGGGGAGGGGGAATTTCGGTTGGAAAAATGCGGAATTTTTTTGCCCGACGTCTGGATTATTTCCACTCTAGCCCATACAGTTTCATGAAGCTCTATACGTTGCCTTAAAAATGGCTGCTGTAACGGAGGTACATTCCAAGCAGAAAATTAGCACTGAGTTTCTTTTCGGGGAAAACCAAAGCATTGGCGATTGCAAATGTCTGCGTGGACCTGGCAGTGAACAAACGCACGGTGGTTCGGTGGACGAAGCTAATGTCATCATCGCAACAACGTCATGAGTCCTCTGAGCTCTGTCGCGTGATGGTCGGCCGCACACTGCTGTGACTCCTAACATGTTGGAACGTGCGGACACTCTCATTCCTAATGATCGACGGATCACAATAAAACATCTCGCTCCACAAGTAGGTGTCTCTGTTGGTAGTGCTGACACACTCATCGACCAGCAGGTGTATTGAAACGTGTGCGCTCTCAGGGTTTGTCAACGCCTAATAGAAGACCATTAAGAGCAACGAAGGACCGACTATGCTGAATGTTTCCGCGTTATGAGGCTGATCATGACAATTTTTGTGGAACATAGTCACAGACGATGAGACATAGGTTCACCACTTCGAACCTGAAACAAAATCTCAATCCATGGAGTGGTGCCGCAACACCTCACTTACGAAGAACAAGTTCAAAGCCGCACCCTTTGTCGGTCTTCTGAAGTTCTGAAAAGGTTATTCTGTTTGATGTCCTCCCTTGTGGTGCAACAATCAATGTCGAAGTGTGTTGCGCTCCCCTCAGGAAACTGATGAAGCGACTTCAGTATGTTTGTCGCCAAAAAACTGCAAACGAACGTCTCCTTCTCCATGACAACGCAAGGCCTAGTATAAGTCTGCACACAACGAAGGTTGCTCTCTGCGGGAAGCAGTACGTGTATCATGGGGAAGTTATTGATGCAGCAAGACATCGGCTCCGACGTCGAGCAGTGGAGTGGTGCCATACGGGTACACAGGCCCTCCGAGTAAGGTGCCGTTAGGACGTCGCATTGAACGGACATTATGTTGAAAAATAAACTCAATAAACCACGGAATAATGTAGATAGAGGTAAAAATTGACACACATCCTTGGAATGACGTCGGGTTTTATTAGAACAAAAAAAAAAGTTCACAAAATGTCCGACAGATGGTGCTGGACAGCAAAACGTCAGTGACTGCTCATGAATATCGTGTATAAAAGCAGCTGTAATGAGAGAGAGAATCAGATGCGCCAGCACTCGCAGAATGTTGACGTTACCTGAAAAGGCGCTTTTAGTAAAGCTGTATTATCAGAATGGGTAATGTGCTAGTTCAGCGTTACGATCCTATCGCCATAGGGAGGGGATTCGAATGGGTAAAGGTCCGTTGACAAATGCAGCTGTGACGAGAATGATTTCGAAGTTCGAAGCCACGGGTTGTTTAGACGATAGACCCATAGTGGCCGACCGAGCACAAGGCGTAATGCTGCTGAGACAGTTCAGGAAGAAATGAAGACTGTAGCGGGTTCGTCTATGCACGGGGAAGTCAGCGCTCATGCAGTCGCACGTCGCACCGGCATTCCATACACTTAGGCGTACCCTCCGATGCTATGCGTGCGAAATCCATCGGCATCATGAACTGTTACGTGGCGATTTAGTGAAGCGGAGGCCGTTTGCGGTGTGGGCGTTTCAAAAGATGGCGAAAGATGACGATTGGTTGAGTAACGTGTTGTGGACCGACGAAGCTCATTTCTCGCTCCGAGGGTCTGTCAACGGCCACAACTGCAGAATTTGGGCTACCGAAAATCCTAGAACTGTCGTGGAAACTCCATTGCACGACGAGAAACAATATGGGTTCGATTTACCAGGTTGGATTTACCACATCTACCGTTATCGGGCCTTTTTTCATCGAGGAAATGCGTGATTCTGGTTTTGTAACTGCTACCGTGAGGGGGGGGGGGGGGGGGGGGGGAGGTATGCCGATATGTTACAGAATCGCATGATCCCCAGCCTGGATGATAAACACTTGTTGGAACGTACGATGTTTATGCAGGATGGCGCTCCACCCCATATTGCTAGACGCGTGAAAGATCTCTTGCACGGGTCGTTTGGTGATATTCGTGCGCTCAGCCGCCACTTGCGTCATGCTTGGCCTCCCAGGTCCCCAGACCTCAGCGCGTTCGATTATTGGCTTTGGCGTTACCTGAAGTCGCAAGTGTATCGTGATCGACCCACAACTCTAGGGGTGCTGAAAGACAACATCCGACGCCAATGCCTCACCATAACTCCGGACATGCTTTACAGTGCTGTTCACAACATTATTACTCGACTACAGCTATTGTTGAGGAATGATGGTGGACATATTGAGCATTTCCTGTAAAGAACATCATCTTTGCTTTGTATTACTTTGTTATGCTATTTATTGATATCCTGATCAGATGAAGTGCCCTCTGTCGGACATTTTTTGAACTTTTGTATTTTTTTGTTTCTAATAAAACCCCATGTCATTCCAAGCAAGTATGTCAATTTGTACCTCTCTATCTACATTATTCCGTGATTTATTCAGTTGTCAAATTTATACTGACTTTTTGATCACCCGGTACTAGCGATCTGTCTTCGTAAAACACAGTTACCTCTGTTTACATTTCAGTGTCAAAAGATGTTTCACTGTGTTTCTGTCACTTTTAGTACGTGGATTTTATTTACTGATGTTCCATTGGGTGTAATGTAAAACGCAGAGCATCAGTAGCACTCTTTAGTTTCTTTCATTTTATTAGCATACAGCAGCTGTCCCTGTCACGCGTTGCGAAGTTTTTTTCGGGGTAAGTAAATACGCATGAAAAAATCAGACACATTTACATATACAAATAATAAGGCGTTTATACATCAAATTTGGTTGAACCTACTCCTGGCGTTCTAGAGTTATACATTTGTGTAGCGCCTTTTCATCTCCACCCTCAGCCATAGGAGTGCTAGGAGTGTCTTACAGTCACAGAAATTTATCCCACTGACGCGTGTACTAGTTTTGGAAGAAATTGCTTCAGCGGTCCCAGAGACATGTAACTACGTCACTGTCTTTGCAACCAAACACCACACATTCCTTCCGTTAGGGGTGCATATTTACTGGAACTGTCGCCAATGAGCCGAGCTAGCCCGAAAACTGTGGACCTGATGCAAATATCGGCCGTTATCGAATATTTTTATATGTCACGACTTCTCACGGTCACGCCCAACTTTTAGGTAGGAAGGGGTATAGTATCGCCACATTAACGATACAGATAATGAGTCATGTATACACAAAATTTGGTTAAAATTGTAGTAGTTTGTCATTATCTTTTTCAGAGGAGATCTCTGTCGAAGGTATCTTCGGGCTTCATGTCTAGTGTTTGGAGATCGTATTTCGAGTTCCTGAACCAGAGTATTGCGGATCTGAGTTCAGTGGAGGAAAGATCAAATTGAAACTTCCCCTTTGAACATTTCTACAAGACTGTGCTTAACCTGACACACAATATTTTTAGCGCAACGCAATCTGACTTTCAAAATTCCCTACAAAAGAATGGCCCTGACTAACATTAACCTATACCTTTCACAAATCACTTACCTCACAAAAATCTTCGCTGCTCAAGCTACTGCAATACAGCGAGCGCCACTACTGCCAGCTAAATAAAAGATTCAAACTACTGAAGGCACTAACTACTGATAGGGATAGTTAGCAAATGAAAGATATTAATAGAGAACAAACAATGTATTTACCTTAATATCATCACAAGTCATAATATATATATCAGTTCATGACAAATTACAAATCTCCGCCATCTCTCTCCCCACATCCACCACTGCTGGCGGCTCACCTCCAACTGCGCAACGCTATGCGCTGTTCACAGCCAGCTGCCTAACACTACAATGGCGAGTATTACAACAATGCAAAGCAGCCACAGACTGCACACAGCACAGCCAGTGATTTTCATATTGAGCGCTACGTAACGTTGCCAATAAGAAAACATAAACAGCCTACTTACATAGAGAAAACATAAACAGCCTACTTACATAGCCCCCATGCTCCCCACAAAAATTTTTACAAATGGTGTTGGGCACTGGCCAATACAGATTTGACAAAAATTTTTCACAATTACAGTAACAAAGATATAAAATGCACACACTTATTAATATTATGTTGGTCAAAAGATCAAAATTTCTCACAGTCCATAAAGACAGTCCACATTGTTCATCACATTAGAATAGCAGTGTTTTTTCTCAAAGTCTGAGCAGTAAAAGAAAATGCACACGGAAGTAGTGGATTTCCATATATGAAACTTCCCCTTTGAACATTTCTACAAGACTGTGCTTAACCTGACACACAATATTTTTAGCGCAACGCAATCTGACTTTCAAAATTCCCTACAAAAGAATGGCCCTGACTAACATTAACCTATACCTTTCACAAATCACTTACCTCACAAAAATCTTCGCTGCTCAAGCTACTGCAATACAGCGAGCGCCACTACTGCCAGCTAAATAAAAGATTCAAACTACTGAAGGCACTAACTACTGATAGGGATAGTTAGCAAATGAAAGATATTAATAGAGAACAAACAATGTATTTACCTTAATATCATCACAAGTCATAATATATATATCAGTTCATGACAAATTACAAATCTCCGCCATCTCTCTCCCCACATCCACCACTGCTGGCGGCTCACCTCCAACTGCGCAACGCTATGCGCTGTTCACAGCCAGCTGCCTAACACTACAATGGCGAGTATTACAACAATGCAAAGCAGCCACAGACTGCACACAGCACAGCCAGTGATTTTCATATTGAGCGCTACGTAACGTTGCCAATAAGAAAACATAAACAGCCTACTTACATAGAGAAAACATAAACAGCCTACTTACAAAATATACTTTAAGTCAGGCTGTGTCCTACTATCGTTCTTTTGAGGCAGCCATAGCACCATGCCCGATTTTTGCGGGTCGTTTGAGTTTTTACAATTTACGGTAAACAACTGTTTAATGAATGACTACCTTGTAATTTTATCGCACACCACACCATCAGGGCGACTGAGCTTCCGCCGCTGTTACCGATAGCCGAGGAGTGGCGGGCGACTCGCGAGAACGGCCACCCCTCTTGGGGTTTTCTCTAGCGCTCGAATGAAACCATCTTCGCCACTCTTTTGTGCACTTTTATTGCACAAGCATTCGGCAAATACACGAACCTTTTCGATATTTTATCTCTTTACGCTGGTGGGGCTACAGTAGAGTCGCAGTAATCCCTAGTCTGTCGTATGAGGCGATTAAAGGGAGTCTTACATCTGTTCAAGATGTTACGTTGACGACGAGGCCACTGTTAGTATACCCTTCAGTTTCGCCTCATTTCACAGCCTTTCGCTCAATATTTTGGGTTTAATTGCTTACGTCTCCATTTCGTGTTTTGACTTCCGCTTTTCTGAATGTCACAGAAGGGCGAAGGATGCCTTACGTGGTGCGTATTCTATCCAGTGTGTGCTGTGATTTTCTGCACCTTCTGTCAGAATGGATTTATGTTCACACCAGAACTCCAGCACAACAGCCAGTCCGTCGTGGAGGATGAGGAGCGGAGAGGGCGGGGAGGGGAGGTGGCCACCGTCATATACCCTCACGGTTGTAGCCCTCTGACAACGCAAGGATCGCACAGCCATCTTCGTGTCTATATTTACGTCTTTACACATCCTTCTCCTTCTTACAGGAAGTAGTACTATACAGTATTTGTCCATATTGCTATCGTGAACTTTACTGGAAGTCAGTATGTCTCTTTAAATTAACAGCTATGTACACACCACATGTTTTTTGCGCCGATTACAAATACTCTTATTGATCATGGCATTATACCTGACTCCCTGTACATGCCGAGGAGTAGGTTTCTGTCCAAGCCGGACAGCGGCTACTATCCCAAGTAGCCTTTGCGATGACCTTGTGATGCCTACAGGGTATGTCTTCGATCGCACTGATTAACATCTTGGAAGACAATCCGCAACGAAACGGGTCAGACTCGCCCGTACCGGTGGCCGTTTCGGCGGAGAGTAAACAAGAGTTTAATCGAGAGGCTGAAAACCCTACAACGTTTCCGTATTCGACCACGCTACGAGATAAGAGTCAGGGAAGGAGAAACTGAGGTGGACGAATCTCGCAGTTCTCCAGTACGACGGAGCTCCTTTTGTAAAAATGGAGCCATTGTTTTTTGTTGAAAATATCGATAATAGCTTCGGAGAAGTTACTGGGATAGAAAAAAAGGGAAATAAATATCTGTTGATCAAAATGTTGATTGCTAATCAATTACAAGAACTTTAGACCTTGGCAAGCTTGGTAACGTAAGAAGCACCATCTTTCCTCATGAGAAACTCGACAGTATTGAAGGTGTCATCTTCGATCGGGACCTATTTGTGCGAAAAAGATGAATTTTGTGCTAACCTGAAGTGTGGTGGAGTCGTCGAAACCGGAAAGGAACAAAAGATAACAAGGTGGAAGTTGGAACTTTCAGCCTAGTCTTGCTCGACACGACTTTCTCTCCTGTGACATCCTCTTCGTTTCAGAGTTACCTGCTGGATGTAATCCAGTCTCTTTCTTCCCCTACAGCTTTTACTTTCTACAGCTCCCTCTAATGCCATGGAAGTTATTCCCGGATGTTTTAACACGTGTTCTATCATACTGTCCCTTCTTCTTGTCAGTGTTTACCATATATTCCTTTCCACGCCAATTCTCCGGAGACCTGCATTCCTTATCAGTCCACCTGATTCTCAACATATCTAAAATGTTTTGGTTCTCTTCTGTTCCAGTTTCCTCACAATCCATGTTTCACTACCATACAATTCTGTGCTTCACAACTACATTCTCAGAAATGTCTTCCTCAAATTAAGCTCTATATTTGATACCAGGCGACTTCTCTTGACCACGAATGCCTTTCTGCCAGTGCTAGTCTGCTTTTTGTGTCCTTGCTCTGCCCGTTATGGGTTATTTTGCTCCCCATGTAGCACAATTCCTTAATTTCATCTACTTTGTTATTACCAATCTTGATGTTACGTCCTCGCTGTTCTCATTCCTGCTACTCCTCATGACTGTCATCTTTCTCCCTTCTACTCTCAGTCCATATTCTGTGCTCATTAGACTGCTCATTCCATTCAGAAGATCCTGTAATTCTTCAAACTTTCAGTGGGGGTAGCACTGTCATCAGCGAATATTATCATTGATACCATTTCAGCCTGAACTTTCCTTTATTTCTCTCATTGCTTCTTCGATGTAGAGACTGGACAGTAGGGGCGAAAGACTGCAATCCCGCCGAACATCGTTTTTAGTCCGTACACTTCCTTCTTTGTCTCGCAGTCTTCTTTCTTCCTCTTAGTTCTCGTACGTATTACATACTACCCGTCTTTGTCAGTAACTAATCCCTATTTTTTTCGGAATTTTGAACACCTTGCACAATCTTACATTGTCAAACACTTTTCCCCGATCGACAAATTCTATGAACAAGTCCTGATTTTTCTTCAGTCCTATTTTCATTACCAACCGTAACGTCATAATTGTAACTCTGATGCCTTTCCCCTCATAAAACCAAACGTCTTATCAAGATGCCAAGAAAATAAACGACTCCACGCAATTGATATGACGTCAAATTTCGCAAACATTGTTGACCCATGAGGTGTTTCGACACGAAATCGAAAGCACGATACAGCCTCTTTGCCTGTATCAAAGCAACCGCCTCTTTGAGGGACGGCCGCTGTCTGTGTTGCGCCGACGTAGATGAACTTGCGCTCCACCGTTGACCACCGATGGCTGGAGGATGGCCATCCAATGGCAAGTGCCATAAGTTATGTGCGATGTGGACGGTATAAACGACTATAGGAACTGAAAATCACTTCGAGGGAGAGTCTGGGTTGCTAGTCTCTCAGTTTACATGTCTGAGAATACGTCGCTCGTGCTGGTATTGAGTTTGCTGTTTGGTATCTACGGAAATGATAGACAGATTTGAGTGACTAAGCCGTATGGACTTGTTTTATGATCCTTGAATGTACAGATTCTACGAGCTGCTATTCGGAGCTTGTTGTGGTCCATGAGGGATAGGTTTTTTTGCACAATTTCTCGTGTTGTAGGTACGGTTGTTACTTAAAACTTATTCAGATTCCAGCTCTGACTGATTATTAACTACAGAAAAACTTACAATTTACCTAAAATGAAAATTTCTGGGTTACCCCATAAAATAGAGTAAAGTCCCGCAGTGCTGGTCCTTGCCCCGTTTGAGATAAAGATAAATAAAAACCGTTGACTGCATACATAGAATATTAGAAATAACCCTTTGTAACATTGTTACATCATAGCCAAATGATCCAACAATATCTAACTGAAATGTCTCGTAAATTTGAACATAATGTTTAAAATTACTTCTACAAAAATAATACTTTCTTCTCCACGAAAGAAGGATTAGTTGGGTTCGATTCCCGGCGGGATCAGGGATTTTATCTGCCTCGTGATGACTGGGTGTTGTGTGCTGCCCTTAGGTTAGTTAGGTTTAAGTAGTTCTAAGTTCTAGGGGTCTGATGACCATAGATGTTAAGTCCCATAGTGCTAAGAGCCATTTGAACCAATTTTTTTTTTATTTGTTGGGTAACCTGAAAGAGCTCAGTTACTGAGGCTAAGCTGTCTAGGTAAGTAGTAAATAGTGTGCTTTCTTAGGTTGTCTGATTCTTCCTTGAAGTCCCAGTCTCTTATTCTTCTGCTTCTGCGGATACTTCTTCGCCAAACAGCAAATCTACACTTATATCTATATCTGAGCTAATGTCATGTTGTGAGAAGTCTGATATGAGTCCGAAGAACAACCAACCAAATTTTTGATCTGTTTTCTGACTTTTTTTGGGTATTCATGTAGTGAAACCTAGTTTACGTCATTTTGTTTCTACAGCAAGCTCTTTTCTTTCTTTGGCCTTTCGTTATTAGCTACACTGTTTCCTTTTTACATGACTTCTTCTTACACTTGATCTCTATTGGATGTCGACGTTAAAGCACAGACTTCAATGCTTTGCCATAAAGTTTCCCATAAGTCTTTATTTTACACAGCGAAATTATATCTTCAGGTGAGATAATTTCCCGCAATGTGTGCTGAATGTCGGAGTTATCATCGAACAATTGTCATCACATTGGTGGAACTGCAGGGATTAACACGAAAGCATCTGCGGGAATTGGTCCCATTTCAAAATTTTTTGAAAAATGCGCCATTGTTGATTTTGGGGACCAACTTTACACGGGAAATTGAAGTTAAGTGCGGTAATGTAAGCGAGTGATTCTTCTTTTCAAACACCACTTTATACAATGTCCAAGTAAAACATCAGAAATGTTACACGTAAGTAGTAAAAAACAGACTTACCTCGTTTTCTCACCTCTTCAGCTACCCGCTGGGACGAACTTTCATGGGACAGTAAGTTACAAAAGACAAACCTGCCACCTGATGGTCACTTCCTGAATCGATGGCAGTCAGTTCAAAAGCTCTGTGCAGGTTTTCACTCGATCCGGGACATTATCCCCATTTACCCTACTTTGCTATCTTTTTTATACCACTGTTATTTCTGGTTACTGGCTCTGTGCCCTGTTGATAATTAGTGAATATTATGTAAGTCGCTTCTGTGATCTATTGTTTACTCAGCATAAATGCAATTCTGTCTGGGCCATGTGGGCTTTCTCTTTCAGATTTTATCTGTGCACTCTTTATGCAACGAGCCTCAGCAATCGAGCTATATACGCTGCTAAAGGTTTCTGTCTATCCATGTTGTAGAACTTCCTGTTAGTCTGGTACGAGCCTGGTTTGTAATTTATCAGTATTATTTGCACTGGCTTCGGTACTTACTGTTTATCGTGCTACTTGTTGTTAAGCCAGCTGGTTATAGTTCATTACATTTTATTTATACCTCTTTTATCTTTGCCCATTTGTTTCACAGTGTTTTTTATAGTGGCTAATTAATTGTCTGTTCTGACCCCATAACTAAATGTTTATTCATGTTGGATTTATTATTATGGAACACTTGTTAATTGAAACCTCTTTTCCTCGGCTTCAGTTGATACTGTGCTGATATCACAAGCTAAATTATTCAATTTCTGGTTCTAGAATTGCGTCGCGCGGTGTAGCCGCACGGTATGAGGTGTCTTGTCACGGTCCGCGTGGCTCCCCCCGTCGGAGGTTCGAGTCCTCCCTCGGGCATGGGTGTGTGTGTCGTCCTTAGCATGAGCTAGTTTAAGTTAGACTAAATAGTTTGTAAGCTTAGGGGCTGATGACCTCAGCAGTTTGGTCCCTTAAGACTTTACCACAAATTTCCAAAATTTCTAAATTGCCTGCCTTAGTTTGAGTTTATAAGACATCACATGTAAAGAAATACATAATAAATATTTGATCCCTTCAAAAATAAAATTGTCTTTTCTAGTTCAACTGTTACGTTTTTGTAACCTGATACCTCCTACTCCCAGGTCCTCAATCGCTACAGTATTTCAGTTTCGTCCCGTCCATACATAGCACCACGTCGAAGCCTCAAACAGAAATTTCTCGCCTTGCCTGGTTTTCGTTTGAGGGAGGAGATAGTAGTTTCCTCGACCCACAGACCCACAGCACCGGTGGTAACCACCCTTTCTGCACATCCTGAGGTGCCTCGTTGTCCTTCGACATCACAAGGGAAGAGGACACCTGACAACGTGCCACCCTCCCGGGACGAAGTATACCAGTGGCTGAAAGAGCCACAGGTTGTGCGTTGTAGAAAAGAGGGCTCCAGTTCTCTCCCAGAAGTCAGGACAGGCAAATGCGCGCCGAAACAAACACCACAGGGACAGGGAAAAATCAAAAGTTAAAATTCTGCTGCTCTGGTTAATCTCTACCCCACCCCATTCCCCGGCCAAGTCAAGCCTCTGAACACCCATGAAGAATCACACGGCTCAACAGTGAAGTAATCTGTACTCCTGTTTCGACTTTGCTGTTTTTCAGATCTCCGTTAAGTAATGGTTTCTTACTCTGCAGACGGAATGGCACTACAGGAGACACGATTCTCAGAAACCCAACCTGGTAGCACTAAAAATTCCAAATCCAACTTCAAATGTCTAGTTAACACCGAGAGGGCGTCTAGAGGATTCTGCACGCCCGTATATACAATGAGCAGTTGTCATTAAATATGTCCGAAGGAGCTGTGGCTATCCATACGTACCCATTAGTATGTAATCTCACTCTTGATTTAGTGGTACTTCGAACCTCTGTGTCAGAGGCTACTTTTCTATCACACTTTCTTACTCAGACTACCAACCAATAGAATCTGCGTCACGTTGGTCGCTTCAGAAAGCCAACCGGCAAACTTTCATCTACAAAGCGACTTTTGAAACCAGCCAGGAGAACGATATCGAAGGAGTTGTAGGAGGTACTACAGACAGATTACACAAGCTGCGGAAGCAACGGTACCCGACGGAAATCTGTTACGTCAGGCAGCAGCAGCCGGCCGACACAGTAGCAGAAACAGGGAAGTAACCGATTTTGTGACTTTTACTAGTTGCTAACAAGGAGCGAATTGTATTATTTCATCTGTGTGGTTTGATAGTTTAGTTTCTTACGTTTCTGCGTGTTAATTTAATATCTAACTGACACAGTTCTCGCTCAGCCAGATGCAGTCGCCTGTCCTGTTTCAGAGTAAACCTCTCAGCCTGTGAGATCCGGTCAATCACAGAGCGTGGGATTATAGGTAGTTGGGAGCTCCAATGTTAGGCGCGTTATGGGGCCCCTTAACGACATGGCTTCAAAGAAGGAGAGGAAAGCCAGTGTGCACTCCGTATGCATACCCAGTAGAGCAATTCCAGACGTGGAACGGGTTCTTCCGGAAGCCATGAGGAGCACTGGGTGCAGACGAGTGCAGGTGGTGGCTCACGTCGGTACCAATGATGTGTGTCGCTTTGGATCGGAAGAGACTCTCTCTGGTTTCGAGCGGCTAACAGAAGTGGTGAAGGTTGTCAGTCTCGCTTGCGAGATGAAAGCAGAGCTCACCATTTTACCATAGTCGACAGGACCGAATGCGGACTTCTGGTAGGAGGCCGAGTGGAGGGTTTCAATCAGAGACTCAGACGATTCTGCGACCGTGTAGGCTGCAGATTCCATGGTTGGGTTTCAGGTTCCGCTGAATAGTTTGGAGTCCATTACACGCAGGAGGCGGCTACACGGGTAGCAGGGGCTGTGTGGTGTGGACTGGGCTGTTTTTTAGGTAAGAGGGTCCCGGGAAAACACAAAAAAGGCTTCAGTCTTAAAGGGTGCAGGCCAAACGCAGGAAGAACGTAACTACAGGAACCATTGGTGTAACAATTCTAAATTGTCGTAGCTGTGTTGGGAAAGCATCAGAACTCCAAACGCTAATAGAAAGCACTGATTCTCAAATCGTTATAGGCACTGAAAGTTGGCTAAGCCGGAGATAAGTGCAGCCGAAATTTTCGTGAAGAACCTAACGGTGTTCCGAAAGGATAGGCTAAACACAGTTTGAGATGGCGATATTTTTGCTGTCAGAAGTAGTTTAGCTCGTCGAGAAATTGAAGTAGATAGTTTCTGTGAGTTAGTGTGGACAGATATCATTCCTGGCAACCGGAATAAAATAATAATTGGATCCTTTTACAGACGTCCCAATCAGATGATACAACTGCTCAAAGGCTCAAACAAAACTTGAGTTTAATTTCAACATCTATCCTACTCATATAATTATAGTTGGCGGTGACTTTAATTTACTCTCGATGCGTTGGCGAAAATACGCGTTTAAATCCGAAGGTACGCATAAGATATCATCCGAAATTGTGCTAAATGCATTCTCTGAAAATTATTTCGAGCAGTTAGTTCATGAGCGAACGGTAAATGGTTGTGAGAACACACTTGAAAAATGGCTCAAATGGCTCTGAGTACTGTGTGACTTAACATCTGAGGTCTTCAGTCCCCTAGAACTTAGAACTACTTAAACCTAACTAACCTAAGGACACCACACACATCCAAGCCCGAGGCAGGATTCGAACCTGCGACCGTAGCGATCGCACGGTTCCAGACTGAAGCGCCAAGAACCGCCCGGCCACACCCGCCGGCTGAAAACACACTTGATCTCGTAGCAACAAATAATTCTGAGCTAATGACAAGCATCAAAACGGAGACAGGGATTAGTGAACACAGGGCTATCGTAGCAAAGTTACATATTGTAACCCCCAAATCCTCCGAAAATAAACGAAAGATATATCTGTTGAAGAAACCATACAAAAATTCACTTGACGCCCTCCTGAAAGACAATCTCCCCTCCTTGCAAATTAACAATGTAAGTGTAGATATTATGTGGCTTGAATTCAAAGAAATAGTATCGGCATTAATTGAGAGATAAATTAACAAACGACGGTGCCGATCCTCCTTGGTACACAAAACGGGTCAGAACACTGTAGCCGAAAAAAACGAAAAAAACATGTGAAATTTAACCGGACCCAAAATCCCCAAGATTGGCTATCTTTAATAGTAATTCGAAATTTAGCGCTGACTTCAATGTAAAATACTTATAATGGTTTCCACAGCGAAACGTTGTCTTGAAATCTGGCAGAAAATCCAAAGAGAGTCCGGTCGTATGTGAAGTATGCTAGCGGCAAGACACTATTTCGATAGCAATGGAAATACTATCGACGATAGTGCTGCCAAGGCAGAGTTACTAAACACAGCCTTCCGATATTCGTACACCAAAGAAGGAGCAGTAAATATTCCAGAATTCGAATCAAGAACAGCTGCAAACATGAGCAACGTAGAAACAGGTACCCTCGCAGTGGTTAAGCAACTCAAATCACTTAACAAATGCAAGTCTTCCTTTCAGAGTACGCTGATACAATAGCTCCATACTTAACAATCATACACAACCGTTCGCTCGACGAAACATCCGTAGACAAAGACTGGAAAACTGAACAGGTCACACAAATATTCAAGAAAGGATGAAGGAGTAATCCACTAAATTACAGGTCCTTATTGTTAACGTCGATACGCAGCAGTACTTTGGAACATATATTGTATTCGATATTATGGAAATGGAAGATGATATAGATGAAGATTAAATGGGAGATATGATACTGCGTGAAGACTTTAACAGAGCACTGAAAGACCTAAGGCGAAACAAGGCCCCGGGAGTAGACGACATTCCATTAGAACTACTGGCAGCCTTCGGAGAGCCAATCCTGACAAAACTCTACCATCTGGTGAGCAAGATTTATGAGAGAAGCGAAATACCCTCAGACTTCAAGAAGAATATAATAATTCCAATCCCAAAGAAAGCAGGTGTTGACAGATGTGAAAATTACCGAACTATCAGTTCAATAACTCACTGCTGCAAAATACTAACGTGAATGGAAAAACAGGTAGGGAGCCGACCTCGGGGAAGATCAGTTTGGATTCCGTAGAAATATTGGAACACGTGAGGCAATACTGACGCTACGACTTATCTTAGAAAATGGATTAAGAAAAGCCAAACCTACGTTTCTAGCGTTTGTACACTTAGAGAAAGCTTTTCACAATGTTGACTGGAATACTCTCTTTCAAATTCTGTAGGTGGCAGGGGTAAAATACAGGGAGCGAAAGGCTATTTACAATTTGTACAGAAACCAGATGGTAGTTATAAGAGTCGATGGACATGAAAGGGAAGCGGTGGTTGGGAAGGGAGTGAGACAGGGTTGTAGCCTGTCCCCGATGTTATTCAATCTGTATATTGAGCAAGCAGTAAAGGAAACAAAAGAAAAATTCGGAGTAAATATTAAAATCCATGGAGAAGAAATAAAAACTTTGAGGTTCGCCGATGACACTGTAATTCTGTCAGAGACAGCAAAGGACTTGGAAGAGCAGTTGAACGGAATGGAGAGTGTCTTGAAAGGAGGATGTAAGATGAACATCAACAAAAGCAAAACGAGGATAATGGAATGTAGTCGAATTAAGTCGGATGATGCTGAGGGAATTAGACTAAGAAATGAGACACTTGAAGTAGTAAAGGAGTTTTGCTATTTGGGGAGCAAAATAACTGATGATGGTCGAAGTAGAGACGATATGAACTGTAGACTGGCAATGGCAAGGAAGGTGTTTCTGAAAAAGAGAAATTTGTTAACATCTAGTATAGATTTAAGAGTCAGGAAGTCGTTTCTGAAAGTATTTGTATGGAGTGTAGCCATGTATGGAAGTGAAACATGGACGATAAATAGTTTAGACAAGAAGAGAATAGAAGCTTTCGAAATGTGGTGCTACAGAAGAATGCTGAAGATTAGATGTGTAGATCACATAACTAATGAGGAGGTGTTGAATAGAATTGGGGAGGAGTTTGTGGCACAATTTGACTAGAAGAAGGGATCGGTTGGTAGGACATGTTCTGAGGCATCAAGGGATCACCAATTTAGTATTGGAGGGCAGCGTGGAGCGTAAAAATCGTAGAGGGAGACCAAGAGATGAATACACTAAACAGATTCAGAAGGATGTAGGTTGCAATAGGTACTGGGAGATAAAGAAGCTTGCACAGGATAGAGTAGCAATGAGAGCTGCATCAAACCAGTCTCAGGACTGAAGAACACAACAACAACATATTGTATTCGAATATTATGCATTACCTCGAAGAGAACGGTCAATTGACCACAGCCAACACGCATTTAGAAAACAACGTTCTTGTGAAACAGAACTAGCTCTTTAATTACACCAAGTGCTGTTTGTTATTGACAAGGGATTTCAAAATGATTCCGCATTTCTAGATTTCCAGAAGGCTTTTGACACTGTACGACACAAGCGGCGTGTAGTGAAATTGCGTGCTTATGAAACATCGTCTCATTTATGTGACTGGATTCCTGATATCCTCACAGAAAGGTCACAGTTCATAGTAATTGACGGAAAGACACTGATATCTGGCACTCCCCAAAGTAGTGTTATAGGACCTTTGCTGTTCATTATCTATATAAACGATTTGGGAGACCATCTGAGCAACAGCCTTAGATTGTTTGCAGAAGACGCTGTCATTTTTTGACTAGTCAAGTCATTAGAAGATCAAAGCAAATTGCAAAATGATTTAGAAAAGATATCTGTATGGTGCAAAAATTGGCATTTGGCCCTAAATAACGAAAAATGTGAGGTCATCCACTTGTTTCCTTTTTATAGATTACTCCTATGTATGATACACACCACTCTCTTAATATTGCGTCCTCCCCCACCCCCCACCCCCACAATCTAATTTAACATCGACATATAAATCCACCCTTTGAGGACTACTCCTCCCAGTCCACCTGCCACTCCATTTCTTACCTTTTCTCAGCGCCTCTTTTACTTCTTTCTCTGGTGCAGGTTCTCTACTACTTAAAGTAGTGCTTCTGTGGCAGACTTCTATCACCTGCTCTCTTCTTTTTTTTTTTTGCCAGAAGTCCTTCAAAATGCTTTTTCCATTGTGAAACAGACACAGTACTCATTGCGATTCCAGTATTGCTAGCTGTTTTCACTTTTCTTATCAACCTTCATGTCCCCACCGATCTCCTATATCCAAGAGAATGTTCTGTTTCCCAACATAATCATTTCCACGCCTCTTCCTCACACTTTATTGCTAATTTCTTAGCTTTCATTTTACAGACTTTGGGCTTATTCCAATTCTCTTCACTCCCAGAGCTTAACCACATGTGGTATAGTTTCTTCTTTTTTCCCCCTCGAGGAGACACCGCTTCAACGTACCACCGAGTGCGAGGATTTGCGTCTTCTAATTAAGCAGAAGGCTACACCAGCGATAGCGTAGCTACTGTCAGGTTGTCCCATGGCGAGTGGGCCTTTTTCAAGGTAGCCACAGAAAAGTTCTCGCAAGTGCCATCTTTATCCGACCCTGAAGTTTCCTTTCTTGACATGGCAACGTGGAGTAAGAGGTATTCTTAGCCACAGTGAAGGCAGCTCCTCAAGAGGAGTAAACCCTCAGGATAAATCCCGGTTCTCTAGGCTGGGGGTTCGGTAGCGATTTGGCACCCTACGCTGGTAATAGCGGGCTTTGCTACGTAGCCAAACGAAAATAAAAAAAAACCGGTTGGAACAAAAAGTTTGGACCCTGATTTGTGCAACATGGAACGTATAGAAACTGACAGGAAAAACTGAGAATATAATTAAAGAGACAGTAGTGAAAATGGATATCCTGATAATGAAAGAAAAGGAGAAGAAACTATGCGGACAAGAAGTGATTGGAGACTATATTCTGTTTTACATTGGAGCGGAAAAAACTAAAATTGCGTAATCAGGTGGAACAGTTCTTATAAGGAGGAAATGAAAACCATGGGGAGAAGACGTAGAGAACAACGATGGGAGGTTCATTAACTTCAGCACAGAGAAATTCATAAACACCTCGAATAATCCATCAGGGAATCTAAAATCAATTACAGCCCATGTAGTAGTGCGAAGACAGCGGGTTACTAAGGTAAAAAATGAGTAAAAAGAAAATCTAGCTCCGATCATTATACAGTTACTAAAATAGTCCTTTTCCAATTAAGAACAAGATAAAACAGGAGGAGAAGGAGGAAGTGCAACTATTGAGAATCTAACCAAGTTATATATGCACAACAAGGAGAAAGTGTAAAACGTTTGTATCAGCAAATATTAAGTCTAAGCATGGATGCAGTGAAGAAGGACTGGAGTGTCACTGAAACAGTCGATTAAGGAAGCAGCGTAGGAGGCTGTAGAAAGGGAAATGGAAAGAAGGGTAAAACTGAATGGATGAGGACGGAGATGTTGGCTTTGCTGAGGAAAAGAAGGAATTATGCGGTAAATACAATTTTAACATACTGACTAGAAAACGTCTGGCGGAACTAACTGTTCCACAGCTCTTTAGCAGTGTGTCGAGACATAGCCACTGCATCCGATAGAACTCACCATCAAATGCTAAACAACTTAGCAACAAGAGCATAAAACACACCCTGGAGATTTTCAGTAGTATTTAGCACGGATTTTTCCCTTCCTATCGTGGAAGGATATTACTGTTCCTATCCTGAGCGATGCACTCTCAAATTTTTAATAATTGTCGATCAGTCTCTGTAATGGACGGGGTGTGTAAGTTACTTGAAAGAAATGGCGTACACACGCTGGCTGGCTGGAAGCTAGAAGACATTTACTGTAATTTAAAAGTGGTTTTCTGGTGCTCCAGACTACCGTAGACCATCTAACTCATCTTGAATATGCAGTTCACAATGATTCGCCCTTCGCCAACACCTGACCGCTGTATGGGGCTTTCGACGCTGGTTATCCAATTTTATACAGAATTCCCTATCTCTCTGACTGTTTCAGGTACGGATAGGTTCAACTCTCAACAACCAGTGTGTAAAGGAAACTGGGGTCCTTTAGCGATCGATTCTAAGCGTAACACTCTACGCCATAGCAGTCGTGACTGCAGTGGGACCTACGATCTTACCGTCACTGTATATGGACCCTTGCCTGTATTACTGCTGTACGTCATTGCAACCGCAGAGCGACAAATTCGGGGAATCATACAGAAAGTACATAACCACGCATTGAATCATGAATCTCTAATTTCTCCCATGAAAACACTCGCGATGCACTTTTATAGACCCAGAACTGTGCACCCGGATCCGGAACTTTACATTCGTTGCTAGTTACTTGAAGTCGTTGAAACTTTCAACTTTTTAGGCATTTTGTTTGACAATGATTTAAGATGGTTTCCACACGTACGCCAGCTGAATGCAAATTGCATAACGTCATTTAATACCCTCAGATTTCTCAGCAGGATCTCCTGTGTCACAAGTCACACAGTTCTGCGATTCTAAAAAACACTGACTTCATACCGTCTGGACGTGTGGCCTACGGATCGGCAGCACCATCGGTACTGAGCTTGTTAGGCCATTACCACCATGATGCTGCGTTGTTGGCAGTTTGTGAAATTTAAACTTTCACGCCTGGAAATGTCACAATTAATAAAACGTTTCTTGTTATTATGCCGTGGTCGAATGGATTTTACCTTCAAACTCAACGTTTCGTCCCCATCTGTGGAGGACATTTGATGTTCTCATTTTCAAGAAAGAAGATGCTAGCTTGGGCCACGCGGATTACCGAAAACCCACGCATGCAGGCCCTTACCTACACCGGGATTCGAACCACCGCCCACGACAAAAGCGAGACATCTTAAAAACGTTGGCGAATAGAGCAAGGAAAATCTGCGAACCACAACTGCTTGACGCAAAATTAAAACAGCTCACCAGTGCTTTGCTCAAGAATGGTTATTCGTTCACTGCAATGAAAAGGTCGCTGAGACCACCACGTAGAAATCATAGCAACACTGAAGCGCCGATGAAATCGAAAGTTTTCATCTTGAAAATGCGGAAAGTTGCGGTAATCTATAAATCCACTCGGAAGACACAAAATCATCTAAAATTTGCCATGGATGTTCGCCAATCGCTGAAAAAAGCAGGAACTTAAAGGATTCCGTCTAATTGTGGGAAGGTGTACGTGGGTACTACAAAAAGAACGGTCAAATTGCAGAAGAGGGGAAATTGACAGCTCAGCTGTTGCGGAACATATTTTGCAATCAGATTCATTTTGATAGGGCTCAAGTACCGACGGCCGTAGACGTATACCATGAAAGTTTATACAGAGAGGCCCTAGAGATTGTAAAATACGCCAGGAATTTCAATAGGAAGGAGGACGGCATGAAATTGAATGACATCTGGATTCCGATGCTGAAGAAGATGTGTACCACTCTATCTGATAGCAACAGATGACGACGGCAATCGACAACGGCCAACTGCGCTAGCGCATTCAAAACGTTAAGTCACGCCACTGCGCGGAAGCAAGCGGAAGCGGAATTTTCAAATGGTTCAAATGGCTCTGAGCACTATGGGTCTTAACTTCTGAGGCCATCACTCCCCTAGAACTTAGAGCTACTTAAACCTAACTAACCTAAGGACATTACACACATCCATGCCCGAGGCAGGATTCAAACCTGCGACCGTAGCAGTCACGCGGTTCCGGACTGAAGCGCCTAGAACCGTTCGGCCACTCCGGCCGACCGCGGAATTTTGCTGTAGTCAGTAGCGAGCCAGAGTGTGAATCGGACATTCAAAATAGCTACGATCCCACTTGAACATGTCTTGCGCAGATGGGTAGTAACGTTGGGTTTTAAGGTGAAATTCATTCGACCACGGCATAATAGCCAGGAACATTTTACTAACTGTAGTTGGCAATTTTCCGTACTAGCCCCGTAAACATTCTCCTTTTGAAAGTTGGTATTCCACCACTGGGAGTCAGACGCCAGCACCCCTCGTGAAATTATGCTGTCACAATTTGTCAGATTCTTTCAACTCTTTTTCACTACCAAAAGCTCACATTTTTTATCAATCGCTCAAAAGGGGGTACATCAGCCGGGACATGATTGGAGGCTCTGCGCAAGGACCTCTACATCTGCACAACCATCGTAACATTCGTCTTAATAGTGAGTGACACGGGTATTACGCGAAATGAACTCGCTGACAAGTAGCAAAAGAAGCAACCACGGGAGACAAACTCCTTGTTAGGCACAGACCTACGACTGCAACTGTAACACAAAACTTTGAAAACCTAGGATATGGAATGGCAGGCTATCACAAACGTCAGCGAGCTGGGGGCAGTCAAGTGGACCATCAAGGCGTGGTATATGTCTCTCTAAGCCTCCCGAAAAGATGCTATCGTACTTTGTCGGCTACGTTTCGGTCATCCACGACTTACGTCAAGAGAAGTGCCCCACAAAGCCACTGTAGTAGTCCTCTACGGTAGCCCATATTTTCACAGAGTGCGCCCTGCTGGCTGGTCTAGGACGTGCCGTCAACATGTCTGTCTCTCCCTACCCAGATACTACCGGGCACTGAGATAGCAGCTAGCAAAGCCATGTTTCCTGAGGGATGCATGCATGTCTAAAGGATATTCGCATCGTAATTAAGAATAACAAAGGCACTGCAGTATCGTACTTCTCATTTTAAGTCTTCCACAGCTCTTTAAATTCTAATACTGGATTCCCTACCTCTTCTATATCGACTCCTGTTCGTCCTATCACATCAGCCAAGTCTTCCCTCTCACAGAGGCCTTCCATGAACCCTTTCCATCTATCCGCGCTCTCCTCCTCATTTAACAGTCGAATTCACACTGCACTCCTACCGTTACCACACTTGTTTTTAGTTTCTGTGAAACTTGTTCTCACCTTTCTATATACTGACTCAGTCCTTCCGACAATTATCTCTTTTTCAATTTCTTCAAATTTATCACCTAGCCATTTCTCCTTAGCTTCTTGAACATTTTAGTACTTCCTATTTTCATCAGTCAATTGAAGCATTTCTTCTGTTACCCATGACTTCTTCTCAGCAACCTCCTTTGTACCCTCTGTTTTCTTTCCAACTTCTGTGACTGCACTTTCAGAGAGGTCCATTCCTATTCAACTGAACCGCATGCTGTGCTGTTCCTAACTTCCAGCATGCCCCTTCATTCCTTAGTGCTTCCGTATCCCACTTCTTTGTGCATTGATTCTCACTAACTAGTCTCTCAGACTTTAGCCTGCTCTTCATCACTACTAAATTGTGATCTGAGTCTGTATCTGCTCCTGGATAAGCCTTACAATCTAGTATCTGATTTCAGAATCCCTGCCTGATCATTATGTTATCCAAGTGAAATGTTACCGTATTTTCTGGTCTTTTACAACCCTACCGCCCCTTCTCCGATTCTTGAACAGAGTATTCAGTATTGCTAGTTGAAACTTGAAGAACTGAAAGAAGTGAGAGACGGAAGTAATAAGGTTCAAATGGCTTTGAGCACTATGCGACTTAACTTCTGAGATCATCAGTCGCCTAGAACTTAGAACTAATTGAACCTAACTAACCTAAGGACATCACATACATCCATGCCCGAGGCAGGATTCGAACCTGCGACCGTAGCGGTCACGCGGTTCCAGACTGCAGCGCCTAGAACCGCGCCACTCCGGCCAGGGAAGTACTAAGGAATGAAGAAATACGCTTGAAGTTCGCTGAGGCTATAGAAACTGCGATAATGAATAACTCAGTGGGCAACACAGTTGAAGAGGAAGGACATTTCTAAAGAGGGCATTCACAGAAGTCTGAAAGAAAACCGTAGGTACAAGGAGGGCAACCGTTAAGAAACCAGGGGTAACAGATCAGCGAAAGAGGAAATACAAAAATGTTCAGGGAAATTCAGGAATACAGAAACACAAGTCACTCAGGAACGATATAAACAGGTAGTGCAGGGAAGCTAACGCAAAATGGTTGCTTGAAAAATTGATGAAATCGAAAAAGAAATGATTGTCGCAAAGTCGGTTTCAGAATATAGAAAAGTCAAAGGAGCCTTTAGTGAAATTAAAAGCAAGGGTCTTAACATTTAGAATTCAGTGGAACTTCCACTGTTAAACGCAGAAGAGAAAGCACATCGAAGGCCCCTACGGTTGGGGGGGGGGGGGGGAAGACTTATCTGATGACGTGATAGAAGAAGAAACAGGAGTCTACAGGGACCAGAAAGGGTATCCAGTATTACAATCAGAATTTAAAAGAGCTCTGGAGGACTTGATCATCCACACAATTCTGAAGATAGCAAGATCCGACAAGTGCGTGAATAATCGCACAATCAGCTTAATAACTAAAGCATACAAGTTGCTAACAAGAATAATATACAGAAGAAGGAGAAAGAAAATTGAGGATCTGTTAGATGACGATCAGCAAGGCTTTAGGAAAGGTTAAAGGCATCAGAGAGACAGTTCTGACATCGTGGATAGTGATGAAGAAAGACTGAAGAAAAATCGAGACACGTTCATAGGATTTGTCGACGTGAAAGAAGCGTTCTGCAATGTCAAATGGGCAAGATGCATTGAATCCTGAAAAAAAAGGAGTAATCTAAAGAAAACGGGAGGGAGTAACATACAGTATGTACGAGGACCAAGAGGGAACAATACTGTTCAATCTATACACAGAAAAAGCAGTGAAGGAAATAATAGAAAGCTTCAGGACTGGGATTAAAATACAGACAGAAAGGATATCCATAATAAGATTCGCCCATGTCATTGCTACCCTCAGTAAAAGTGAAGAAGAATTACAGCATGCGTTGAATAGAATGAACTATCTAACGAGTAAAAAATATGGATTGAGATTAAATCGAAAAATGACGAAAGTAATGAAAAGTAGCAGAAATGTGAGCAGCGAGAAACTTAACACTGTAATTAGTGATCACGGAGTAGACTAAGTCAAAGAATCCTGCTAACTAGGCTGCAAAATGACCTATGAGAGACGGAGCAAGGACTAAAAAAAGACTAACATTGACGAGGGAGGCATTGCTGGCTGGAAGTATCAAACATAGTTCTTAACTTGCGGAAAATCTTGCTGAGAATGTAAGTTTGGAGCATAGCATTGTATGATAGTGAGACATGGACTGTGAGAAACCGAAAGACAAGAGAATCGAGGCATCAGAGGATAACTTCCATGATACTAGAGGAAGCTGTAGACTAGGATAAAAGCTGTAGAGGAAGACAGAGATTGGAATTCATCCAGCATATAATTGAGGACGTTGAGTGCAATTGCTACTCTGAGCTGTAGACTAGGGTAAAAGCTATAGAGGAAGACAGAGATTGGAATTCATGCAGCAAATAACTGAGGACGTTGAGTGCAATTGCTACTCGGAGATGAAAATGTTGGTACAGGAGAGGAATTCATAGCTGGCCGCATCAAACCAGTCAGTCGGCTAAT
This sequence comes from Schistocerca piceifrons, assembly GCF_021461385.2. Classification (NCBI taxonomy): domain Eukaryota; kingdom Metazoa; phylum Arthropoda; class Insecta; order Orthoptera; family Acrididae; genus Schistocerca; species Schistocerca piceifrons. The sequence continues at coordinate 519,105,705 of NC_060139.1, read as the reverse complement.
GACTCGAAAACAAAACAAGAAAAACGAGAATCCTAGTACCAACTCCACATTCTCCCATAACACTTTCTTCTGCACCTTCACCTATAACCGCATTCCAACTCCCATGACTATTATATTATTTTCATCTCACTTTTCGTACTGAGTTACCCATTCAATATCCTCATATTTCTTCTCAGTCTCTTCATCTCTGCTTGCGACGTCGGTATTTACACCCGAACTAAAGCTGTTGGTGTTGGTTTGCAGTCAGTTCGGCTGAGAACAACGTTATCACTGAACTGTTGACAGTAACTCACTCTCTGCCCTACTTTCCTGTTCATAATGAATCCTACTCCCATTATATCATTTTCTGCTGCTGTTGATATTACCCTGTACTCATCTGACCAAAAATCATTGTCTCCTTTCCATATCACTTTACTGTCCCCCGTTATATCTGGGTTGAACCTTAGCATCTCCCTTTTCAGACTTTCGAGTGTGCGTGTGTCTGTATGTGTGTATTACTACCCAAAAAATATGACTGTCTGCTGGATTCCTTGTGCTTGGGGCAGCACGTCAACAGTGTTTCCACTTTACAAGTGATTCCACGAATCACTGTAACGTCTTAGAAACCACACGTCTGTGATCACTTGCACCAACGCAATGTAGATTGATCTCAGTTCCCTTCCCTATATCTGTAGAGTAGTCTAGCCGGTTGAGTGCCTCGTGAAGTCTTCGTTGGCGTTACTGGATACTGAGACTGCAGTATCGTCCAAGACGCGGCAGTTGCCTCGTTCCTCATTGCTGCTCTTCGATGTGGCATCTTTAACATCTGATGAACGTTTCCCGTTGCGTCTTCGTAGAGCTTACAGCTCCACAATGTGTGCTGTGGAGTGCCCACACTGCCGTAGGCGCAACTGTCATTAAGCTGTCTTTTGATTTTGTACATGGGTGTAGCATACGGGCCGTGACCAGTCAGGAGATGTATCGGTCCATTCGAAGTCTGAAGAAATCTCATGTTTAGTCTCTCCCTGATGATAGGGAGAAATTCGAATGTCCTCCTATCGGTATCTGGTCCCATTCATTTTGCCACAGTTTTAATATTTTTGGTATTAATTTCTCGTACTCTCCTCAGTTTACTAATTTCCAAGTCCAGTGATCATATTCCTACAATTACCAACAATGCATCATTCGTGGTAATGCGGAAAGCTCCCGTTAATCTTAGTAGCACTTGTCGCTGAACTCTTCTGACTAAGCTGGAATCTGTGAGCCCAAACACTCGCGCCATATCCTGCGACTGATGCTAATACAGACTGATGGCATGCTCTGATTGTGTTCAAGGGAAGTCGAAATTGCCTGTTTGCTATGGTTGTAACTTTGTTTATCATGTTCGTACCTTCTTTGCCTGCCTCCTTTATATGATGTTTTAAGTGATGACATTCGCCCAGGAAAACCCCTACACACCTCGTTACAATGCATCTTCTAATAATTACATCGTTTAATTTTATCTTAGGGGATTTATTACCAGATTTCCTTTCAGCACGAGGATCATGGTAAAAGCTGAATATTGAATCACATTGTCACGAAGAACCTACGCAATAAAACTGACGTCAAAACTTCACTGGTGGCATCAGTAATCCACTTCCGCTATCGTGGTGTAAGGCAATATAAACAGATCAAATATCCTATCTCCTAAAAATATCTTCAACACAACGTACATTTGTGACAAGATAAAATTGTACGCTTGACAGACATTCAAACCCGTACACCTATCCTTCGCAGGCGGTGCTCCACGAATTGTGCTCTCCAAAGAGGCCTTACGAGAGGACTCAAAATTTATAGTCGTTAATTTTTTCCCCTAACAAAGAGCTAGGGTTCCAGTTTCGAGCCCCGGTCCAACACATAATCTTACCTCATCGCATCGTATATTCAGCTAAGGTGAAGAAAAATATATTATCTGTAATAACATCTTAGTAAATTACGTACTCCGTGTAACATGGAGTAATACTGATTTAGCGACCATTACTGTTTTCAGCTGAGTCGTCCTGCAGTCTGTTTGTAGTGAGAGGGCTGGACGTGCGTCAGTGACGCACAAATAATTTTATGCGTGGGGCTGTGCACTGTGGGAAGGCGTGGGCCGTAGTTTAATGGTTTCTCCGGTCCTATTGTTAGCCCCCAAGGACGAATAGCGGTCAAGGATTACGTAGTCACTTTAGATGGCCAAGTACAGATGTCACTCCATAAGCAATACGCCTTCTTTGAACAGGTCTGCAATGACAACATTTCGATTTATTTCAGCACATTCAGTGCTCGCTCTATCACCATCACGGAACGTTATTCGCCGCATGCCTTTGAGACGGAGCACATAATTAGACATAGACCTATTACACCTTCATTCACAGTTACATTCAAGGGGCAATAAAAAGCAGAATTAGATTTTGAAGTACTTTTAGGAGTACGTAAAATATATGCCACGGGTAAAAGTTCAAGTTAGCAACTGTATTTTTCTTTTACTTTGCTATTTGTCCACGACTTTCTTTGCTCTGTGCATGACACGAGGTGCAGCTTTTGACACTACCGACGTCGCATATCGGTTACGCAAAGTGCTATTACGAACCTGGCATAATATTTTCATTCATTTTTTAAAAAAGCTGTTAGTGACTTACTAAACTTCGATCCTGTCGGACCGATCAGCGCCAACAGCCCGCTTTGTGATCCGCTGCCAATGACGTCATTTCGACGTTAGATGGAGGTTGTAGGTTTAGCACACCGGTCTTCCAGCCGTTGTCAGCTTCTCAGAGCTTGGAGTTGCTCCGTCTCGACCAGCATTGGCGTCACGAGCTTCAATGGACACTGTGCCACTTGTCATTCTAAGCAAAAATCCCTGGCAGTACCGGGAATTAAACGCAGATAGTCCGCGTGGCAGTCAGACTTGGTGACCATTCAGCTACGTCACCTGTCATCTACAGGACATCAATAAACATTTACGGCCGCGCGGGGTAGCCGAGCGGTCTTGGGCGCCTTGTCACGGTCCGCGCGGCTCCCCCCGTCGGAGGTTCAAGTTCTCCCTTGGGCATGGATGTGTGTGTTGTCCATAGCGCAAGTTAGTTTAAGTTAGATTAAGTAGTGTGTAAGCTTAGGGACCGATGACCTAAGCAGTTTGGTTCCATAAGACCTTACCACAAACAGATGAAAACATTTACGACACTATCCACGAGTTCCATTAACTCTAACCTTGTGCACGTAGCTCTGTTGTCAAAATAGACCATATACACTGAGGTGACAAAAGTCACGGGATACCTCTTAACATCATATCGGACCTCCTTTCCCCAGCGTAGTGCAGCAGCTCGACGTGGAACGGACTCAACAAGCTGTTGGAACTCACTTGCAGAAAAACTGAGCCTTTCTGCCTCTATAGCTGTCCATAATTGAGAAAGTTTTGTCGATTCAGGGTTTTGTGCTCGAACTGACATTTCGATTGTGTTCCAAAATGGTCAATGGAATTCATGTCGGGCGTTCTGGGTGGCCAAAACAATTGCTCGAGATGTCCAGAATGTTCTTCAAGCCAATCGCGAACTACTGCCCTCTATTGACATAACATCGTTTATTGGGAACATGAAGTCCATGAGTGGCTGCAAATGGTGAAACGGTTTCCAAGTAGCCGAACATAACCATTTACAGTCAATGATCTGTTCAGTTGGACCAGAGGACCCAATCTGTTCCATGTAAACACAGGTCAGGTCATTGTGGAGCCACCAGCAGCTGGCACGGTGCCTTGTTGACAAATTTGGCCCATGGCTTCGTGGGGTCTGCGCCACCCTCGAATCCTAGCGTCAGCTATAACCATCTGGAATTGGGACTCACCCGACCAGGTCACGGTTTTCCAGTCGAGTTCAACCGATCTGGCCACGAGCCCAGGAGAGGCACTGCAGGAGATGTCGTTCTGTTAGCAAAGGTATTCACGTCGGTCGTCTGCTGCCATAGCCCATTAACGGCAAACATACGTTGTAGGTCACACATTGATTTCTGAGGTTATTTCATGCACTATTGCTTGTCTTTTAACACCGATAACTCTCCGCAAACGCCTCTACTTTCGGTCGTTAATTGCGTAGTCGGCGTAGTCGGTGCTGAGAGGTAATGCCCGAAATTCGGTATTCTCGGCAAACTCTTGACACTGCGAATCAAGGAGTACTGAATTCCCTAACTATTTCCGAAGTAGAATGACCCATGCATCTAGCTGCACCTGCCATTTCGCTTTCAAAGTCCGTCAATTCCCATAGTTCGGCCGTAATCACGTCGGAAACCTTTCAACATGCATCACCCGAGTACAAATGTCAGCTTCACCAATGCAGTGGCGTTTTGTAGCTTGTAGAAATGATAGTATCACCATCTGTATACGTGCATATCACTGTCCCATGTGTTTTCTTACCCTATTATATACAAAGTGTTCGACAGTTACAGGTACAAAGGAAAGGGAAGAGTACAGGACAGTGAAATAAACATATAATCCTAATAAACGTAGGTCCGGAAGCAAATAGTTTTCTCGATACAAAGTATTAGGACCGAGTACGTGAATTCCTGATGCAACACGGACCACAAGAATCCAAACTGCAGATATGCTCTTGAGTAAAAACGCGTTACAAACGTTCCACATGACCGTCTTTCAGGTGAAGCCAGGCTTCAGTACATCAGCCGGCCGCTGTGGCCGAGTGGTTCTAGGTCCTTCAGTCCGAAACTGCGCGACTGCTACGGTCGCAGGTTCGCATCCTGCCTCGGGCATGGATGTGTGTGATGTCCTTAGGCTAGTTAGGTTTAAGTAGTTTAAGTTCTAGGGGACTGATGACCTCAGATGTTAAGTTCCAAAGTGCTTAGAGCGTTTGGAACTATTCAGTACATCTCCTCATCGACGCTTCCCCGTGCTGCTAATGCACTAATAACCATCCATGCTTTATTTAAGGCTTTATTGTTTATGTGTGCGGGTTCAATAATTCATAATTTAAAGGATTCTCAGGATATTCGTTTTATAGGTTCAATTGTTAATTTTATGCCTTTAACTTCAGTTTGTTTTAATGTTTCTAGTTTGTCCACAATGCGTTCCTGGTCTATATACGCTATCAACAGGGCTAAAATATATCAAAGCATTTAAATATCCTGTCTCAAAAATAAAATCCATCGGATTCAGATCAGAGGTACTGGTAGGCTATTCTGTTGGTGAGCCATGACTGATAACAATGTAGTTGAAACACTGTTTATCAATACTTATGTAAGGTATCCGAAATGATGATAAAATCAAAGAAGAGTATTTTATCACTTTGTAATTTACACCCCACTTGGGGCTTTTCGCAATAAATTTAGCCTTAGACGTTATCAGCGATGGAAATCTGGCATTATTACAAAAAATGACTGAGCACTATGGGACTTAACTTCTGAGGTCATCAGTCCCCTACAACTTAGAACTACTTAAACCTAACCAACCTAAGGACATCACACACATCCATGCCCGAGGCAGGATTCGAACCTGCGACCGTAGCGGGCACGCGGTTCCAGACTGAAGCGTCCAGAACCGCACGGCCACACCGGCCGGTCTGCCATAGCAGATTAAAGTCAAATTTCGCCGCTGTCCCGATGTAAGTCCGACATTGGTTTCTCCCGTTATTTCACGCAGTGTTGCTCGTCTGTTAGCACTCACAACTCTAGGCAAACGCCGCTGCTCTCGGTCGTTAATTGACTGCCGTCGGCCACTAGGTTGCTGGAGGTGAGAGGTAACGCCCGAAATTTGTTATTTTCGGCACACTGTTGATACTATAGCTCCCAGAATATTGAATTCCCTAAATATTTCCGAAATGGAATGTCCCATGCGTGTATCTCCAAATTCCATTCCACGTTCAAAGTCTGTTGATTCCCGTCCTATGGCCGTAACCACATCGGAAACCCTTTCACAGTAATCACTTGAGTACAAATCACAGCTCCGCCAATGCACTGACCTTTTAGGCTATACCTTCTGTTCGCAATATTGCCGAATCTGTGTATGTACAGAACGCTTTCTCATGTCTTTGTCACCTTAGGATATATATATAACTCATTCGCGTAAAAGTACAGTGGGAGTACTGAGGATGCAGGTGAGGACGAGATGTGGTTGACATGTAAAATTTTTCTTGATATTTCTCGTCTGTATTTAGTTGATTTCGAATACTTTAAACTTATTAAGTGCTATGTGTCTCTTATTTTTGCTGTTGAGTGCACCAGCCAGTTCGCAAAAATGAGCAAAAGTGATTCGGGACCTGCCATGACGTCATACATCTGAGTACCATACACAAATTTAACATCTTTTCCAGGGGCCATATACTGTGAAGCTAGATAAACTCACACATATCTGTTACGGAATATATCTGTGCAATATACATGACATGCACGTACACGTGCGAAGTCGTGGGTAAAAAGCTAGTTTTTTTATAAAGCTAATTTCACATTAACCTTTATTTTTTCAGAATCTCATTTGAATTTGATAACACTCTCGTGAGTAATTGTATTAGAGACACCTACCTAGTAGCGTTCAATATCCGATTCGTCTGATGATGGCGGCAACGCTTCATGGTGTAGATCCTACATGTCATCTATACCACGACTCCCGAAGCTCACGGTAACTGGATGAAGACGATCCATCGGGCACACATCTCACTCAATAGGATCGCTGACGTACTCAATCACGTCACTTGATATGCATGGTAAGACAAGATTAATCAAACTCAGAATCTCGTCCAACTACTCCTACAAATAGTATTTAAGGAGCAGTGGTCTGGTGCGTCATCTTGAAGAAGGTACAAAAAAATGGTTTAAAATCGCTCTGAGCACTATGGGACTTAACTTCTGAGGCCATCAGTCCCCTAGAACTTAGAACTGCTTAAACCTAACTAACCTAAGGACATCACACACATCCATGCCCGAGGCAGGATTCGAACCTGCTACCATAGCAGTCGCGCGGTTCCAAACTGTAGCGCCTAGAACCGCTCGGCCACTCTGGCGGGCGCAGAAGGTACAGGTAATGCAGGCAAACAAAAGGATGCACATGTGGGACATAAAGTTTGCATGTTGTTCATGACTAAGAGACGATAGATGTGACATGGGACCCATTCAATCTCACATAAAAAACCCAATAATAGTTCGAAGACTGAGCAGTGTCATGTTACCAAGCAGGACGCTTCGCCTCGTGTGTGTTTCACCTTACTCGATCCAGCCTTCAACGTGCATTAACACGCACCGCTACTTGTCAGTCCAGAAACCCACTCTAACTGCTAACCATCCACTGAGGTGCGTGAGTCGTGCGGCGAGCAGAGGTACGTGAATAGGACGTTGGTGTCTACATCTGGTAGCGAAGAGGTGTTTGTAGGCCGTATATCACTGGTTGTTTTTGTCCACTACAGAGTACGCTAGTGATCCGCTGTACTGCAGCCAAGGACAGTCGGCACTCTGACGGCGATTGTTTTTGCTCAATGAGACGTTCACAATAACACGTGAAGGGCGCAGTGAACGACTTGCAGACGGAGTGTTCCTTGTGTACGGCAGACACTATCTGAGCACGATCAGAGGCGCTGGTATTGACCGTCTAGCGCTCACTGCGGTCGACTGTCTCTCCGACGGCCGGTACAGAACCTGAGACATTCCAGTCACTAGACACGCCGATCCATTCCATTCAGCATTGCAACAGGAGACTGATTCTCAAGTACAGCATATGCAGCACTAACACAATGTGTCACCTCAAGCAGTTGCAGGTGTAGACAGGGCACAACAAACTTTCAGCAGCAGATTGAAAAGTAAGAATGTAGGGAAATCAGAAAAGAGAAAGAAAGTGTTGTTGTTAGGTAGTTCCCATGGAAGAGGTGTTGGCCAACTCTTGCAGGATGAACTAGGATCAGAATACCAGGTCACCAATTTTTTTAAACCTAGTGCTGGTCTGGAGCAGGTGACAGAGGATTTAGGATCACTTTGCAAAGATTTCACTAAGGAAGACACCGTGGTTATAGTGGGTGGGGCAGGTAACAGTATTGACAGAAATCCTGGGTACAGTATAGAGTGTGACCTGGCGAAGATTGCATCAGCATCGAAGCATACTAGTGTTGAGTTTGTATCTGTTCTTGGGCGCCATGACCGACCTCATTTGAACTCTTCTGTCAAGAGAGTTAATTTGGAGCTGGAACGGCTGCTCATGTCGGGTGCGGGGTCACACATTGGTGTGGTTCATGTTGATTCTCTCAGTAGGTGGGATTATACTAGGCATGGCCTTCACCTCAACAGGAAGGGGAAGGGTAAATTGGCTGGGGAAATAGCAGGAAAGTTAAAGGGGGGAGGCACTGTCATGAGTGGTAAAATACCAGTGGTTATAGGATTCAGAAAAGACCCTTTTTTAGGGTAGGGAGGACAGAAAGAAAGCAAATTTTAAGAGAGGTTAGAACTGAGACAAACCTTCAGTTTGAAAAAGAAATCAAAAAACATAATTCCAGCTTATTACATCAGCATAAACAGCCATTGGTTAAGAATTTTCAACTGTCAGCAGATATTTTAACTCCACCCAATTTTAACTCAGACAATGTGAAATGTCAGCTATCTTTATTGCATCAAAATATTCGAGGACTGAGAAATAAAATTAATGAATTAACTATATGCATAGATGAATTAGAGTCTTCAAACCCAGCTGACATAATCTGCCTCTCTGAACATCATGTGACCACTGGTATAGAACTTTTAAGTGTTACAGGGTTTAGGTTAGCATCTCACTTTTGTAGATCAGAAATGGAGAAAGGAGGAGTTGCCACATTCATCAGGAACTGTCATAAATTTAAGAACATAGACATTCATAAATTCTGCCTAGAACAGCATATGGAAGCATGTGCAACAGAATTAGATTTTCACAAAAAATCTTTCATAATATTAAGTGTATATCGAGCACCTGCAGGTAACTTTAATCTGTTTGTAAACCACCTTGAAGCTGTACTGGCCCATTTAATAACCAAAAACAAAGAAATAGTGGTTGCTGGTGATTTCAATGTAGATTTCCTTAAAGACTCTCCGAATAAGAACTTATTTGAGTTAGTAACACTATCATTCAACTTAATTCCCACAGTAAAGTTCCCCACTAGGATAGCCACTTGCTCACAAACAGCCATTGATAATATTTTTATAGAAAAGTCCAATGAACAAAATTATATTACAAAACCAATAGCCAATGGCCTCTCAGACCATGACATGCAGTTCCTTCTGTTAAATGTTAATACTGAACAGGATATAAAATCTGTTAAATCTGAGCTCAAGAGGGTAATCAGTAAGCCAAAAATTGATTATTTTAGGACACTCCTCAGAGACATTCACTGGACTGATGTTTACAGTGCTCATGGCATGAATGAAAAATATAACATTTTTGCTAATAAAGTGCTTACCTTATTTGAACACTGCTTTCCCCCAAAACTTACCAAGGTTAGAGGAAAATCTACAAAGAAGCCATGGATTACTCGAGGAATAAGGGTATCTTGTAAAACAAAAAGAAAACTGTATCTGTCAATCCGAAACATTTCCAATGTTGATGCTATAGCACATTATAAGAAATACTGCAAAATATTAAAGACTGTAATATGGATGTCAAAGCAAATATATTACAAGGAAAAGATAGTCATATCAGATAACAAAATAAAGACAATATGGGATATAGTGAAGGAGGAGACCGGTAGGACCAGACATGAAGAGGAACAAATAGCATTAAGAGTAAATGATACATTGGTGACAGATGTGTATAGTGTTGCAGAACTTTTTAACAAACATTTTATAACTGTTACTGAAAAGATGGGGTTGTCAGGTTCGGTAGATGCTGCTATGGATTACCTTAGACCAGACATTTCAAGTACTTTCCATAATATGAATTTGACCCTCACTACCCCAACAGAAATAATGTCCATCATAAAATCTTTAAAATCAAAAACATCTAGTGGGTATGATGAAATATCAACAAAGTTAATTAAAGAATGTGATTCTGAGCTAAGTAACATATTAAGCTATCTGTGTAACCAGTCGTTTATCAGTGGAATATTTCCTGAATGGCTGAAATATGCTGAAGTTAAGCCACTGTTTAAGAAGGGAGATAAAGAAATAGCATCAAATTTCCATCCAATTTCACTGTTACCAGCATTCTCAAAAATTTTCGAAAAAGTAATGTACCGTCGTCTTTATAACCATCTTATCTCAAATAACATACTGTCAAAGTCACAGTTTGGATTTCTAAAAGGTTCTGATATTGAGAAGGCTATCTTCACTTACAGTGAAAATGTGCTTAATTCATTAGACAAAAAATTGCAGGCAACTGGTATATTTTGTGATCTATCAAAGGCATTTGACTGTGTAAATCACAATATCCTTTTAAGTAAACTAGAATATTATAGTGTAACAGGAAATGCTGCAAAATGGTTCAAATCTTATATCTCTGGCAGGAAACAAAGGGTGTTATTAGGAAAGAGCTTGATACATGTCTATCAGGCATCATCCAACTGGGAACTAATTACATGTGGGGTCCCACAAGGTTCCATTTTGGGACCCTTACTTTTTCTTGTGTATATCAATGACCTTTCATCAGTAACATTACCAGATGCCAAGTTTGTTTTGTTTGCCGATGATACAAACATTGCAATAAATAGCAAATCAAGTGTAGTCTTAGAAAGATCAGCCAATAAAATATTTGTGGACATTAATCACTGGTTCCTAGCCAATTCTTTGTCACTAAACTTTGAAAAAACACACTACATGCAGTTCAGAACTTGTAAGGGGTGTCCCAAGAGTATATGTCTAACATATGATGACAAGAAGATAGAAGAAGTGGACAGTGTTAAATTCTTGGGATTACAGCTTGATAATAAATTCAATTGGGAGGAGCACACCACAGAACTGCTGAAGCGTCTTAACAAATCTCTGTTTGCAATGCGAATTTTGTCAGACGTAGGGGATATAAAAATGAAAAAGCTGGCATACTATGCTTACTTTCATTCCATAATGTCATATGGGATTATTTTTTGGGGTAATTCATCAAGCCAAGCTAAAGTTTTCCGGGCACAAAAACGTGCAGTAAGAATTATATGTGGTGTGAACTCAAGAACATCCTGCAGAAGCCTGTTTAGGGAACTAGGGATACTAACTACAGCTTCCCAGTATATTTATTCCTTAATGAAATTTGTCATTAAAAATATATCACTTTTTCAAACCAACAGCTCAATTCATGGAATCAATACTAGAAATAAGAATAATCTTCACAAGAATTTAAAGTCACTTAGTCTTGTACAAAAAGGTGTGCATTATTCAGGAACACACATTTTCAATAACTTGCCAGCAGCCATAAAAAGCTTAACAACCAATGAAATTCAGTTTAAGAGAAGCCTAAAGGATTTATTGGTGGCCAACTCCTTCTACTCCATTGATGAATTTCTTAGTAAAACCAACTGATTTGTATATAAGTACAACATAACTTCTGCACAATTTCAGTGCAGTAATGTGTTCACTGAAAATGTGTGTGTGTGTGTGTGTGTGTGTGTGTGTGTGTGTGTGTGTGTGTGTGTGTGTGTGTGTGTGTGTGTAAGTATAATCTAACTTCTGCACCATTTCAGTGCAGTAATGTGTTCATTGTAAATAAGTATTACAGTAGTTGTATTACATGTTTATTACCTTATAAATAAATAAAAAACGTTTTTTATTTTAAATTAAGTGCATTAGTATTTGTAAAATGACTCTTAGTGTTCATTAAAAATGACGATCATTCCACTTGGGACCTGTGGAATGGTACATTAGCTTATTTGTTTTAGTTGTAAATATTTGTCATGTATTGTTGTTTTTCTGACATGTTCCACATCCAGGAGGACCTCCTCACTACGGATCAATTGGAATGAAAGTAAATCTAATCTAATCTAATCTATAGTTTCAGAGATGAGGAGAAGAATATGACGCTTCTCTGTCTCTTGTCATTTTCTAACCCTGTAGACCCCTGAAGGGTACTGCACTTAAGTGGTTGTTTACGCACTTCACACGGTAGGAAGAAGAAGCAGTCAGATTCCGCCGAGTTAACGCAACGAAGAGATGAGACTAAATATGTAATCTGTTACTATATACCTATATGATATGAACAATCTTCCCATGTTTCTCCATCTAGAGATATTTATGAGATTACTTTTGACAGCTAAGCTGTATAGGGTATTTAGTCATCTAATGCACGTTTGAGTAATTGGCGTGCAATAGCTGGGAGCGCCGTATAACACCACACTCTAATATATGTACTTTTTTTACTGTAGTTAACAGTTGCAAATATAATAACGGATGCAGAAAAACAAACAGAAAAAAGAAGCATTCCTGAATTTTACTGCTACGTCATAAAAGAATTTGTTGAAAATGAAAGAAGAGAAACAAAGGATCAAAGAAAATGCGAAAATAGGAAAGCAACACAAAACTGCGAAAACGAAAGCAGGTTCTGCTGTGGTACTACTAAAAACGCGTGCCGGACGTAGTCTTCAACTACTTGATTTCTCGAGTTCATAGCCATTTTTTTGTAAATATATGTTTAATGAAGTTTGTCAGTAATTAATGTTTATGAAAATCTTATTTTACGTTGATAGGATCAGTAAGAATTATTAGCTTCAAATCTTTGTAGTAAACAGGCTGGTAATGTTAGAAAAGTTATTATTGCATAAAAACACATACGTGGTGTTCAAAAAGTCTCTCCGCAGTGCCGTATGATTTTTAGCCGCTCGTGCCGTATGCCGCAGTGAATATACCGAAATGAAACTCAGTGAAATACAAGTTATTAATGTATTGAACATCCATTTTTACTTACAAATTTTCACATTAAATGTTGAAAGTGTCCCCCTTGTTGTTGAATAAACAATTCAATTCGTCTAATCAGTTTCCAAACACAAACTGTAACATTTCTTCTGTAATAGAAGCAGTGAAAGTGGATATTGCAGTTTTCAATTCATCGATGGATTTTGGACGGTTTTTATAGACAGTTGCTTTCGCTGCACCCCAGAAGATAAAGTCAGGTGGTGTTACGTCAGGCGATCGTGGAGGCCAAAGTCCCTGTGAAATTATGCGATCTGCGATCACCAAAAACATCAGCAAGCAGTGACATTGAAACGCGAACTGTATGTGCGGTTGCACCATCTTGTTGAAAATAACGGTTCAGTATTTCACTTAACACAAGTTCTCCTATGAATAGGTACAGAGTGTAACTGCAGTATCAGAGCGTTTATTGTTTCGTTGAAAAGTATGGGACCCACAATCCGACGTCTAGAAATTGCAGTCCAAACTCCTATTTTCACAGAATGATGTGGTTCCTCATGCATACACAATGGATTTGCAGTACTCCACATACGAGAATTTTGCGAGCTCACGTACCCGCATAAATGAAACCACGCCTCATCAGTGAAAATCGTTTCATTAAGAATATCCCTTCCATTTTCTTGAACGAAATTTTTGAACCATTGACAATAATGCAGTCTCTTGCTATGATCAGTATTTTCTAGTTCTTGCACGACTGTCACTTTGTATGGGAAAAGTTCTAATTTTTTCCTTACAGCTGTGTGGGTCGTTCCGACACTAACATCGATTTCCTGGGCGAGTTTTCTGACTTATTCAGATTCATGGACATTTTATCGAAAATATCGAGTAGTTTATCCTGTTAATCAAATCTCGCACAGTATCGCGATATGGGAGTGTTGTCTCCGGGAAAGCTGAATTAAATGTTTGACGAACTGAAACTGTGTATTTACTGCCAGCTTTGAACACTCGTTCGACTAAAAACACACGTTCTTCAGTGGTTAGCATTTTAACAGTGACAAAAACGAAACAAACGAACAAAGGAACTAAACTTAAACGTTCACGTCAACACGTAACGACACACACCGACGATACTACAGACGCTGGCTGAGATAAACGAAACAGTGGAATGTTGCGAGAGTCCACTTGAAGGGAAGTAACCCAGGCAGGCGAACAATCATACGGCACGCCAGGCTAACAATCATACGGCACTGCGGAGAGACTTTTGAACACCTCCTGTAACAATAATATCGTTGGCGCCAGTGCACGCAGTCGTAGAGGTGAAGGCAGAGAGGAAGCATCTGTGGTGTGGAACAGAAGTATGTGTTGGCACGCCAATGCCAGAGTGTCATGCGTCGAAAATGTTGTTGTAACACGTGGCCGGGCAAATTACAAGGGGGCGAGCAAGCATGTGGGCACAGCATATGGTCGCAAGAAGATTTTGGGAATAATGTTCTGTGTGGTAGTAACTTTTTGGAACATTATTCTGTCTAGAGAAACTTCATTGAACTGAGACGTTAACCGTCAGCATGGTCCTATCCTTTTACCATAAATTCCGAGAAAGTCATAAGCGTTAGACGTATTCAACCGAAGTCATATCTAATTATGTTGACAGTTCATTTTCAGTCTAGGGATTGTTGTAATAAAAGGCACAGCATCCATCCAGTATTGTACTACTACTGTAGGCAGACAGTTCAAATTAAAATTTATTTAATTGAAACTCATTTTCCGCGAGAGTCAAAGTAGTCTCAGAATTTTGTGTTTTGTAAATGATATTATGTGCATACATCTACATAATATTAATTCTGAAAGGTAGTTATTGCAATGAATGAAAGTTTTCATTGCATCTATCTGAAAAGCAACCAGTTGCGAGTAATAAGTAAAAAATAATAATCACTTTTTCTCACGGTTAAGTATATTTTCATACAGACAGCGTCATTCTGAGTTACGTAACAGAATAGAGTTTCTATAAAATGTTGCTAGTCGTTGTTGACCATTATGGTAACTAACATCATGGCATTTCAAATGAACGTCTTTCGTGTTCATGGTAAAAGTGTATTTTACATGTTAACTGGCACGCCTGCATTTTGTCAAGTTGCTGCTTTGTCTTTGTCATACGATATTCGTGTAATCTCGAAATCATTACAGTCATTTGTTAAATTTAGCTCGAAAAGGTGATGGCGACCGCCTTATTCTTCAATCTAAATTCAGTTAGTCTAAATTCCGGCATTCAAAATTACGGCTAACTGCACTGAGATTTCTATTTAACACATTTTTTTATACTTCGATCGTTATTGTACTTGGTAACAAACTAAAACTTTCCACAGCCTATATCGCATACATAGGCACAAGAAAAAGACTCTCACAATAACTGTGAGAGTCTTTTTGTTGTGGCTATCTGCGACTCAGTATCTCCGCTATATGGTGAGTAGCAACTTTCCTTCTCATAATACTGTTACATCCCATCTTGGATTTTTTTCATTTTTTGAAATACTTCTTTATTTACGACAACCCATTTCGACAGGCTTTGCTATATCTTCAGGTCTTAAGAAAACGTTTTGTTGTGAGACTTGTTCATTTTACACTGAACCTTACGATGAGTTATCTTGTGAATAAAAATCAGCACATTTTCCAAGGCTCGTCACGACTAAAGTACTTAAAACCACAAAGCACCTTATGCAAATGGCCATGTCAGATATATATCGTTCACAGATGCTTGTTACATCACAATAAGACAGTACAATATAACACATCTGTGTACATAAGCGGAACATATTCTAAACCGCGAAAATCTACTTTAAACGGCGTGCAAACACTCTTGAGGCAGCAATCCGTTTGTATCTATCTAAGTCTGTCGATAAGCAACAATCTTTGGATTCGATGCCTCGTTTCCACTAACAGCGTAATAGTAGGTACACATGTCACGATAAGTCCTTACATACTGTGTAAAGTGTAGGTTTGTTACACTTCACTAAAATACCCGACAGCGCATTTCTCTTCATCGGTTCGCCAATGTTTTACTTGCCGACCATAATTCGGCAGGATATCAGCGTTTAGATGTATTCATGTCTCGGGCCTAACAAAACCAAATTCCAAATGAAATTCACGAATATTGGAAAACATGACGAAACTGAACGATCGATTTATAATAAGGTATTTGTTGCGTAAATAAGTGGAAAGTATTCATATAACTTACGGGAAAGCAGGCGGGTGACGTCGACAAGTGACGATATTTCGACGGGAGCACACCCTGTCATTTTCAAGGTATAACTGCAGCAAGTAAGCGCTGTGCAAAGGAATTTACGTTGCAGTTGACTGAGGTTAGGTTTGGTGCTCAATTAACGAATCTATTTCGACATGTATCGACTGCCACTTACTTGTTATTCAATGACCAGTACTACGAGCAGACAAATGGTGCTTCGAAGGGAAGACCATTGTCACCTATTATTGCCAACTTATTTACGGAAGACTTCGAGGAACGTACCTTGGAGTCAGCGGCTTTGAAACATGCGTGTTTTTACAGATATGTGGACGATACTTTCGTTGTTTAGCTTGAACTGAACACACCAGAATATTTGTTCACGATGGAGGTGGAAAAATAGGGCAGTCGTCCCTTCCTTGATATGATGGACAGGAGGAAAACTGATGGTTGGTTAGGACATGCCGGTTATGGGAAGCCTACTTACACTGACTTGTATCTGCAGGCTGATAGTTGTCACCATCCGGCTCACCATGAAGGGCCCACGTCTTCTCGAACCCAGAGAATTTGTCAGTTGAGTTAGCCCATCGCTAAGGCATCTTTGGTCAGAATATAGTGGAAGAAAGATCAGACGTGCGCTGCACTATCGACCAGCACCGCACCGAGTGACTGATGATAATACCTAGGTGGCAGTGAAGTCTACGGCCTTTTTACCTTCCGCATGGAGCATTTCGAACAGGATTGGTCATATTTCGCGGAAATATGATGTGAAAAGTCTTCATTTACCACCATCTATGATCAGTGTTCTTCTATGTTCCATAAAGGATGATCTCGGTTTGCGCAGTCCTGGTGTCTACCGTATTTCTTACAGTTGTTGCATGTCATAATCGTCAGACTATCATGACTATGGAGGACCGGAGCACGGAGCATAACCGTCATACACGCTTGCAACAGCGGAGCAAATCCACCATTGCAGAACATAGTCTTGAGACCGATCACCCTGTGGAATATAACAACACGGAGATTTTGGCATTTACTTCCAACTGCTGGGATAGCGTTATTAAGAAAACTACTGAAATTAAGTCAGCAAGTAACCTTATAAACAGTGATGGTTAAAATGGCTCTGAGCACTACGGGACTTAACATCTGAAGTCATCAGTCCCATAGAACTTATACCTACTTAACCCTAAATAACCTAAGAACATATCCTTGCCCTCGAGGTGGGATTCGAACCTCCGACCGTAGCGGACGCGCAGTACCAGACTGAAGCGCCTAGAACCACTCTGCCACACCGGCCGGCAAACAGTGATGGTATTTTTCAATTATTATTATTATTATTCGACGGGGAATCGTGCTCTTTTCATTGTCAAAAAACAGAGAGACAGAGTTAATGCTACCTCACCTACTACTTGTTAATTTCAGTATGGATAACTTCTGACGTCGATCATATTTGTATTGTGACGGAGGCAGTGTTTACAGAGGGAGAAACTGTGTGTTGTCTTTCTAGAGTTTCTCTGAAAAACGAGGTTCTAACTTCTCTTGCACAGCGTTTACTTGCTGCAATTATAACTTGAAAATCACTAGGTGCGCTCCTGTCGAAATGCCGGCGTTTTGTGACGACGTCAACTGGCTGCATTTCCATAAGTTATCTTAACATTGTATACGCCGGGAGAAACTCAGATCTCAGAAATAAGGTGAAGTCAATTATTTTGGAGTTGTGTACGAGGTTTCCCAGCGTAGTGGTTAATTTTTTTAACATTGTAAAGTTGTTTAGTCAAATTTAAGTAATATTTAATTTAAGTAATATTTGGTACAAAAAGATACTGTTTAGCAAAGAAAGGATTCTTAAATGATCGCCAGCCCACTAGGACAATGAGTACCCAGAATCCTAAGAAAGGTAGTGGCAAAGAAACTTAAGAAAATACTCACTGGCGTGACAAGAGAAGTTTGTCAGCTTTTTCCACAACACAGCAGTTCACAAAAAAATAAATAAATTAGAAATCACTGAGTTTTTAGTTACTTGAACTGAAATACTAAATTTTGAAAGGAAACTTAAATTAACTTGCTGGTTAAATAAATGATTGATTGTAACTTAAATTTTGTTACACAAAAAAAAAAAAAGATTTTTAGTAACCTCAGCGTAACTTAACGCAAAACTTGGAAAAAGGCAAGCAATTTACTTTTAATTATTGAAAGATTGAACTGAATTTACTTCAAGCGAATGAGTAACTGATTTTTCTTTTAACATGAGAAAAATAAAATACCTACCACGACATCAGAAGCCACTCGCTAAGCTAAATACAAAATAAATGAAATTACGCACCGTTAATTTGTGCTGAATGTTTAGTAATTAGTTTTTCCAGTGAAATTTTACGTTACTTTAAGTGAATTAAGTTGATACTTAAAACTGCAAATTCGTTAAGCCTCTGTTACGCAATACAAGAATGAACAGTTACTGAGGCAGCAAAATTTAGGCTGAAACTGGCCATTAGCAAACAAAAAAAGCTGGCATATTTTTACGGTAGTTGATGATTGCACGGAAAGGGACCCTGTTTGGTAACAATGTCTGAGGACAAACACAACACAGATGCCCTACAAGTTTTAACTATTGCAGGTTATTATTCAAGAAAGTTAGTCAAAGGTAGTGAAAGAAATGCCACTGGGTAATGTCTGCACAGTGTTAGTTATACTCTGTCAGTTAACAGTCTTCCGATGTTGTAGCTGTGAGGGCGACGCAGAATGTAGCCGACGACAGTGCTGGGATGCTGGTCGAGAGCCACGAGTCGTCTCCAGAGCCATGGATAGTTATGGGACAGGCGACAGTCAAAGTTGCAGCTTCCTCCTCCTGTCCACTCCTACAGTGCTCTCAATATTCCGGGGCTAACACTGTACGTGCGCCTCCACTGGCACAATCGTAGCTGCTCATCGCATCTGCGGGACCGCCCAACAGACACTTCCGCACTCTTTCAAGACTCAGGCTGCTCTTCTTCCTCTCTGCTCGCAGCGGCACGGAGACTCTCCACGTGCAAAGATAAATAAGTCAGAGCTACTACTGTTTCGTCATTGGTATCAATATATTTAAATAAACTCCCCTTCGCTATTACCCAGAAATTTGCAATATTTACATTATAATTACAGTCAATTATATATATTAACAATAAATACACTATTACATCCATTACATATTAAGTACAGTTTCTGTAGTAAAGCTTACAGATTTAGAATTAGAAGTACAGTACAAGTTATCAACGTATATTAAAAGGTGAAAGATTTTGGATGATCCAGGAGGTGTTCCATCTGTATTTTCGGTGTTACACTTTGTTTCTCCTGCTCTCCTGTGTTTTCCAAAGACCTTAAAGTATCGAAGTATTTGCTCGACAGCGCCCCAACGTGTGAACGTTGTACATGAGCAGGAAAGTGTAAGCGCTTCACGCTACATCATTCCTCGTTTGTCATTTTGTCATCCAAGTTTTCCACCAGAACGACAAAGTGAGCTGCGTATGTTGCCACGGACTGGCGTGTTTTAGCGCATATTTTCCCCGGTATTTACCTGATCGGGCAGGTTCCAGTACTCGGCGATAAATTTGGTGCAGATATCCTTGTAACTACTGTTCTTGCAAATTGTCACGTCAGACCAGGCATGCTCCTCCTGGTCGAACGTCTGCCAAGCAACAAATAAAGCACTGCATTCCGGAACTCCTTTCACACGCAGATACGCATCTAAATTCGTCAGGCAAGCTTCTGAGTGGGCACACTCATGTGACCGTACCTAGGCAATGGTATGCCTATCCCGTGCGTCGGGAAGGCAGCCTGCAAATACGTTTGCGTGATTGATCATTTTATTATTTGTTACAACAGAGAATATCTCTTAATTGGTTGCTTCAGTCCATAAAATGAAACCAAGTATACAAAGTACGTTTTGAAAATGGCTATACAATTTTGCTTAATCTTGAATTTAAAATCACTAAAAAAATCACCAAGGAGCATTACCACATAAAGAAAAATATTCCTCCCTCCAGAAAAATTCTGGTCTGAAAGGGTTAAATCGAATCCCCACGTAAGGCGTAAAAAATCTAGTGAATCCTTCAAAATTCTCTGTGATATCAAACAGCACGCAAATTACAAATGAGATGGCCCCATGTTGGGCTTCAGAATATAGTGAACTCGTAATTCTTATCTCTGACACGAAAGGATATGTAGATCACTAATAAGATCGCTCCACCGTGGCAGCCAATAATTAAGTGACACAGTAATTGAGTGAAATCAATAATTAAATGAAATCAAACAGCAAATGGTTATGAGATTAATGGACTAATGCACCAATGAATCAGATTAATTAGAGAGTTAAAACACAAGAAGTTTGCTTTTATCACAGTACCTTTTACACAAAAAATTACAAATTTCGGTCCTGATTTGACTGGGCGTGGACACGACTCAGTTATTAAGGGGAAGGAGAGGGAGGGGCGGAATGAATCTCTTCACCATTTTTCGTAGTCGTTTGGTCATTTGCCGTGTGGTGATTACTGCGGCAGGCGCCAGGTCAGTAAGCCGCGTCGCCTCGGTGCCGTGCACCGCGAGTCGGCTGCCCTCCGTGGTGCCCCGCGGCTTTCCAACGAGGATCCGGAACGGTCTTCTCGTCGGCAAGTCGCCGCGGGTTTCGTAGCCATTATCACGTTATCGAAAGGTAAATGTTAGTTGTTAGGCAACGATATTGTAATGACAGTTGAGGGGGAGGGAAGGCCATGAGGGAAAAAAATAATAAAGAAATGTATAACGTTCAGCTTTATGGGGCGTGAAAATTTCAGGACTTTAAACGTGGTAGCAAAGATAGAAAAACAGGAAAGGGAAATTCTATGGCGCAACCTAGATATGTGTGCCAACAGCCTTGCCGCAGTGGTAACACCGGTTCCCGTCAGATCACCGAAGTTAAGCACTGTCGGGCTGTGCTAGCGCTTGGTTGGGTGACCATCCGATCTGCCGAGCGCTGTTGGCAAGCGATGTGCACTCAGCCCTTGTGAGGCAAACTGAGGAGATACTTGATTGAGAAGTACCGGCTCCGGTCTCGGAAACTGACATATGGCCGGGATCGCGGTGTGCTGACCACATGCCCCTCCATATCTGCATCCAGTGACGGCTGTGGGCTGAGGATGACACGGCGGCCAATCGGTACCTTTGGGTCTTAATGGCCTGTGCGGGAGGAGTTTAGTTAGTTAATCTAGATATAGTGGGGATCAGTGAAGCGAAATGCAAAGGTGAATAATATTTTTTCTCGGACGACTATAGGGTAATATCAACAGCAGAAAATAGAATAACGGGACTAGGATTAGTAACAGATAGAAAGTGGATAGGAAGGTAAGAGTAGAGAGTGAGTAATTGCGAACAGTTCAGTGACAGGGTTATCCTCATCAGAATCGACAAAAAAAAACAACACCGACAAGTAAAGGATGAACAGATAGAGAAAGTAGATGACGATACTGAATGGGTAATTCAGTTCGTAAAGGACGCTGAAAATAGTCAGTGGGGAATTGGAATGCGACTGTAACGATAGGAGTAGAAGAGAGGGTTACCGAGGGATATGGGCTTGGTAGTAGAAATGAGAAAGGAGAAAGGCTGAATTCTGCAATAATTTCAGCTGATAATAGCCAATACTCAAGAACCAAAAGAGGAGAAGGTATACTAAGAAAATGCCGGGGAGATACTGAAAGATTCCACTTACATTATATGTTCAAGCAAAGATTCCGAAATCAGTTACTGCATCGCGAGGCGTACCCAGAAGCAGATGCAAATTCAGGTCAAAATTTTGTAGTAATGAAGAGCAGGCTGAAGAATCAGTGAGCAAAGAAGTGAGATACGGAAGTATTACAGAATGAAGAGATATGCCTGGAAATCTCTTAGGCTATAGATAGCTCAGTAGCTGTTAAGCTGAAGAAGAATTCGCATCTGTAAAAAGGGCTATCACATAAGTTGGAAACAGAACCGTAGGCAGAGAAATCGTGGATAACAGAAGAAATACTTCACCTGATCGACGAAAGGAGGAAGTAAAAAAATAGCAAGTGAAATGCAGGAAATCAGAGCCGATGTGAATGGGAGGTGCAGGGAAGTTAAGGCGAAATGGCTGGATGAAAACTGTTAGGAAACTGTAAAAGAAGTTATCATGGGAAAAATTGACTCAGCATACAGAAAAGTGAAAATAGTCTACGGTGAAATTTCAAGGTATGGCGGTAACATTAAGAATGCAATGGGGATGCCACTATTAAGTGCAGAGGAGAAATTGGATAGATGGAACGAGTACATTAACGGCCTCTATGATGTCTTATGAAGTGAGAGACGTGACAGAAGAATAAACAGCAGTCGACAGGGAAGAGATGTGGGCTCCAGTATCAGAATTTAAAAGAACTTTGGACGACTCAAGATCAAATAAGGCAGAAAGGACAGACAACATTTCAGAATTTCTAAAATCATTGGGGATGTGATAACAAAACGACTATTCACGTTGGTTTGTAGAATGTATGAGACTGGTGATATACCGTCAGACTTTCGGAAAAACATCATCCGCACAATTCCGAACATTAAAACAGGCGACAAGTTCGAGAATTATCGCGCAATTAGCTTAACAGTTAATGCATTCAATTTGCTGAAAAGATTATTATACAAAAGAATGGAAAAGAAATATGAGGACCTGTTAGATGAGGATCAGTATGTCTTTAGGAAAGGTAGATGCAATTCTGATGTTGCGGTTGATAACAGAAGCGAGACTGAAGAAAAATTAAGAGAAGTTCGTAGGATTTGCCGACCTGAAAAAAACGTCTCTCAACGTAAAATGATGAAAGATGTTCGAAATGGTAAGGGTTTGGGTTGGGTTAATTTGGGGGAAGAGACCAAACAGCGAGGTCATCGGTCTCATCGGATTAGGGAAGTGTGGGAAAGGAAGTGGCCGTGCCCTGTCAAAGGAGCCATCTCGGCATTTACCTGAAGTGGTTTAGGGAAAACGCGGAAAACCTAAATCAGGAGGGCCGGGAGCGAGATTGAACAGACGTCCTCCCGAATGCGAGTCCAGTGTGCTAACCACTCCGCCACCTCGCTCGGTGAAATGATAAGGAAAATAGTGGTAAGCTACAGGCGGAAACGGGTAAGATACAACATGTACATGAACCTAAAGGGTATAATAAGGGTGAAAGACCAAGAAAGAAGTGCTCGAGTTAAAAAGCGGTAAGACAGGGGTGTAGTCTTCCGCCCCTACTATTCAATCTATACATACAAGAAGCAATGACGGAAATAATAGAAATGTTCAGGAGTGGAATTAAAATTCAAGGTGAAAGGATATCAGTGGTAAGATTCGCGGGTGATGTTGCCATCCTCAGTGAAAGTGAAGAATTATAGGATCTGTTGAATGGAATGAACACTTTAATGGGTGTGCAATCTGTTCTGAGAGTAAATCGATGAAAGACGAAAGTAATGAGAAGTATAAGAAATGAGAGCAGCGAGAAACTTAACATGATAATTGTGGATCAGTAAGCAGACGAAGTTAAGAAATTCAGCAGCACAGTAACCCACGATGGACGGAGCAAGAAGGATGTAAAAAGCTGACAAGCATAGGGATAAGAGAAGCCTACTAGTATCAAACACAAGTCGTAATTTGATGATGAAATCTCTGAGAAAGTACGTTTGAAACACAGTATCGTGTTAGGGTGAAACGTGGACTGTGAGAAAACCAGAGCAGAAGAGAATCGAAGCGTTTGAGATGTGGTGTTACAGAAGAATGTTGGAAATTAGATGGAGTGATAAAGTGGGGAATGAGGAGGTTCTCCGCAGAATCGGAGAGGAAAAAAATATGTGGAAACATTGAAAAGAACAGGGGACACGATGTTAGGACATGTGCTAAGACATTAGGAAATAACTTCCATGCCAATACAGGGAGCTGCAGAGCGTAAAACTGTAGAGGTAGACAGAGATTTGAATTCGTTCAGCAAGTAAATGAGGTCGTAGGTTTCAACTGCTACTGTGAGGTGAGAAGATTGGCACAGGAGAGGAATTCGTGGCCGGTCGCATCAAACCAGTAAGATGACTGATGACTCAGATTGAAATAAGACAAAAATAAAATAAATGACCCACTGTTGGGTCTACCGGTCTTACAACTCAGCTAATATCTGCCTCCGTTATTACACGGCTCTGCAAAACTTAAGGGAGAGACAGATAAAGTAACGTAATATATTAACAACACGGTGGAAATGAGTGAAAGTTGCAGGTAACTCCCAGTCGTGCATATAAAGCTGGACGTCACATGGAGTGAGGTCAGCGTCACTATAGCACCAAATGGTGCTGTTCCTGCAACATGAGACAGTTAAAGGCTGGGTAGTAAGCAGTGTATGTTTATCAGTTAGCAGTTACGGTGCACTGTGCTGGTGTTCTTCATCACAAGATGGGTGAGAGACAACATTTGGATGAGTTCAGGCGAGAAAGAATCATCTGGAAACTGGAATAAGAACGAAGTGTGACGAGAAAAAGAAGAAAGTGTGTCAAAGTGAGAGACAGTAGCTAACCTGTGACATTCCAGGCCACTGTAAACTAGGGAGAAATAAAAGAATAGCATTGAAAGCAGTATTTGGATAGGTTTCATTGTTTGAGTGTAAATGCGTGACTCCCATTTTTCTACTATAACCGCTTGCCATTGCCTTCGGAAGTAAGTAACTTATTAGGCACCAACAGAATGGTGACATGCTCATTCTGAGGTGGTCTCTATTTGCCATTGTATCAACTGTCGCATTAATGGACAGTGTTATCCCTCCTTTCTCTTTCATTATAAATTGATCCAAGGATGTTTAAGCAAGTTCTACCACTCTCGCAACAAATTAAGAGACGAAAATAGAAAGGACATCCTGCGACAGTACTTCGGCATATACTTCTAATGTACCGCAAGCCACCTTACGTTGTGTGGTGGAGGGCTCCTCTGGTACCACTTGGATTTTCCCCCTCCAGTGCTACATTCGTGAATTGTGCTTGGGAAGAACGGCTGTCTAAACACTTCCGTATGAGCTCTACTTTCTCTGATTTCCTGTGAGACATGATAGCGAGGAAGAAACATGTTGCTCGACGTTTTTCTTTTCTTATATAAATATGGTGTCTGTTCTTTCGGACATGTCCATATCCATGTAAGTATATAGTTCTGGCAATGCCGGTCATGACCTTTCTCTTCTGTGCGGATGCACACATATTACCCGAACTCTTACGGAACTTGGTAAGAATGTCTTCCACGAGTAATGAGTGTGTTGGGTAAGGACACTACGAATGTAGTGTGTGGACATATAAGGTGAGAATGTGGGTCTAGCGGGAGGCGTGCGCGAGATAGTCCCTCCAGTCGCATTGTCCTCTGTGCCCTCGGTGGCTCAGATGGATGCTGGCACGGTAGCTCAGCGTGCTCGATCAGACGGTTAAGCTATCCTCTGCAATAAAAAATTGAGAGAACGGATCAACGTATAACCTGAACGGGTATCATCGCACGTCCGCCACGACCAAATTCAACGAAAAATATAGAACAAAGTGAGATCAACAAAAAAAAAATATGGATAGAGCGTCTGCCATGTAAGCAGGAGATCCCGGGTTCGAGTCCTGGTCGGGGCACACATTTTCGCCTGTCCTCGTTGATATATATCAACGCCCGTTGGCAGCTGAAGGTATTGATATATAATTATAATTTTTTTCTTTTCGGTTGTACTCTCTCGGAATTTCAACATAAGCTCTCTCCTTGAAACATAATGCCTCTGTTGTAACAACTGCCGCTGGAGTTTCTTGACCATCTCCGTAATGCTCTCACGTTGACTGAACGATTCCTACAGTAAAAGAAGTGGAATGGCGGGCATTACGGCCACTTGAATTTGTGCTGGAATAGTCTGGCAACCACATAAAGGCGTTATTGGAAACCGTCTCATTTACGTGTAGTCGTTTGAACGAGTGAGGATATCGCGTTGCCTCCCAGTAATGTTTTTATAGTTCTGAGACCTTCTCTCATCTCGTCTATTATAAATTTACGTAACAAGTTTTTCTAACATGATTGCTTTGAAAGTGTGGTTATTTATCGGCAAATTCCTTCGTCGGCCAATGTTTCATCAGAGGAAGAGCGCCGGCTAACAACAACTTTTACGGGGCTCACAATATCAAGACAATGGCCGATGTGCCCGTCGCTATGGCCAACGTATACACCTTGAACTCTTCTTTTCCGTTCTTAGAATGTGCGTCCGTTGGTGCGTATATTGATGCATGAACAATATTGATCGTAAGTGCAATAAACGATGAATCGTCATAAATAATAATAATAATTAACCAATAATAATAAATAATATAATTATTATATAATAGAATAATTTATTTTTTCCGCATATCGATTGTGCACACATGTAACCGCAAAGGAGACAGTCAGTCATGGGATCCATGTGACATAGGGAGAGCAATACAACCAGTAGACGATAGAATTTCTTTCAAAACTGCTGCAAAAATATGTTCAAGACGAAATTTTTGAAAAAAGTCTAGGTGCCAATCACAACAAGATGGTATTTAGCGAGTTTCAGTCCATTTTACCTCAAAACAAGCAACTGAAATTGACGACCATGGACAACATTTTTGGCATGACAGTTAAGGATTTGTGATGTGCGCCATTTGAGCTGACTGAGAGGAATGTTCTTCCCAATAATTTTAATAAGGAGGCCACAACGACTGGAAAGGAGTGGATTGCTGGTTTCCGGATACGGTTTCAACATTCAGGATTAAGGTCAACGGCCCAGAACATGAAATGTGGGGTCACAAAAAATGTTCGTCTGTTGTGGCGTCTATTGGTGCAAGTCAGAGTGAAAACTGGTTTTCTCCATTTCCTTAGCTCGTTTTAGTTATGTGGCCACTATACCCTACCCGACCAGACACAGTTGCCAACTCCACGTTTTTCGGATTATTGTTTATTTAGGTGCTTTCTTTTTGTCCATCGGGAATGAAAAAAATTAAACGTGAAGGTCAATAGCCTGAAGGTACACCCTGTGAGTTTGGAGTTTCTAGACCGATTCATTTTTGTGTAAAACATCGTCAAACCTTAGGGTGACCTTCTCCTATGGCAAGTACAAGGAAATTCTGGATAACAGGAGAAGAAAATATAAAAATGTTCAGGAAAAGAAAGAAAAACAACAAGTAAATCACATAGACATGAAGTAAACACCACGTGGGAAGAGATTACAGTGAAATAGTTGCAGGAGAAATGTGCAGCAATCGTAAAGGAAATGGTCGGAAAGACAGATACATTATACAGAAAATTCAAAATAACTTTCAGAGAATTTAAAATAAAAGGTGCCAGCTTTAGAGTGTAAAAGGAATTCCACTATTGAAGGCAGAAGAGAGAGGGGACTCGTGGAAATAGAACACAAACGGCAGCTACGAAGGGGAACAGCTACGTGACAACGCGATAGATGAAATGGGTGTACATTTGGAGGACACAGGAGATCTATTGTTAAATTCAGGGACTGGCATATCTTTGGAAGACTTGTGATTAAACAAGGTACTGGAGATACGTAACATCCCAACACAATTTCTAAAATCATTGGGCGAAGATTACAAACAAGCGATTAGTCAGAAAAATCTCTAACTTGGAGACATGTCAGCGGACTTTCGGAAAAATATTACCCGCAACACTCCTAATCTAACAACATCAGGTAATTAGGAACACTAACGAACAGTCAGCTTCACAGCCTATTCGTCCACATTGCCAGTCAGGATAATATACTAAAAATGGAAAAGAAAACGGGAATTTGTTAGGTGACGATCAGTTTAACATTAAGAAAGATAAAGAAACGAAAGATAAAACTGTAGGAGACAACAGAGATCAGAATTAACACACCATTCAAAAAACTGTACCATATTCTTACAGGTGATGCTACTGGACAAAATTTAAAAAAAATTGAGATGAACATGTGTCTAGAAATAGTACCTTGATGAGGTATAGGCTGTCTCCCGGTTGGCTTTCATTGCTCAATTCTTATTACTTGTACTTTTCTATGTATTTCGGAGGGCTGTGGCGCTGTTGTCAGAATGTAATTTACAGCTGTCATCAACCACGATGTAAGTATCGTTTCGAAATAGAGGAAAATACGGTTTAATATCACGTCGTCGATGAGGTCACTAGAGCCTATACACAAGCTTGGATTGGGTAGGAAAAACGGTCATGTCCATTCACAGAAACCGTCCCGGCATTTCCCTTAAGCGATTTAGAAAAAACAACAAACTCTGGATAGCTGGACGAAGGTTTGGTACGCTATCGTACACCCGTTGTTGTTTTCCAATATAGCGGAAATGTATTATAAACATTGCATAATCTGGTTGACTCTGTGGTGTTAAAATCTGCCTGGTTGACTCTGTGGTCTTTCGACTCTGTCAGTAACAACCTGATAATAGCCGATTTCTATTTGTGTAACGAATGCCCCTTTTGCCTGTACTGCCCTGCTTTTTATCTTCTTCTCGCTTCGTCCGTCATATGTAATATTGCTTCCAGGGTAGAAGAACTCCTTAACTTCGTCTACATCGTCGTCCCCAATTTTTATGTTAAGTTTATCGCTAATCCTTTCTCTGCTACTTATCGTTATGATCGTGTCTCTTCGATTTACTCGCAGTTCATATTGTGTACTAATTAGACTGTTTATTACATTCAGCAGATCCTGTTAATTCTTCTTCACCTTCACACAGGATAGCAATGTCATCAGCGAATCTTGTCATTGATATCATTTTACCTTGAATTTTAATTCTACTTTTGAACCTTTCTTTTATTTCCTTCATTACTTCTTCAATGTATAGACTGAGCAGTAGTGGAGAAAGACTACACCGTTGTATTGCACCCTTGCGTCTTCGTTCTTGTACATGTTGGATCTTTGCCTACGGCTTACTCCTACTTTTCTCAGAACTTCGAACGTCTTGCGCTGTATTACATTGTCTGTTGTAAGAAAGTAGACAATAAACACACATCGAGCGATCTCGGGCGATAGGTATCATTGCTTTAGTATCAATGTGTAAACTGAGTGACACATTCATAGGACCATAGAGTCAACCAGACAGAATGAACAATGTTTATCATCTGTTTCCGTGCTATTGGTGAACAAGAAGTGTGATTTATACACGTTGGGGTACCAATCCATTCTATACCTCGTGTGACAGTGCCTTACAAATAATGTCTAGTGAGCGATGGATTGGTCGAGCAGACCCTGTTCGCGTGGCCGTGATCCCTGGTGTATTGCATATTCATCGAGAACCCTCACGCCTTATAGAAGTGTGTGTCTCTTGCATGTGACCAAACCTAAGGTAGCCATGTGTATTCATACAAGTTGGTAATTTTTAAAGCTGGAGAGCTTTAGGATGTGTAATAATAAGAGGTAACCACAGCGAGCGCCTTGTTCTGTCAGTAGACAGATGGCTGTAGTAGTTTTAGTATCATATTCCCTAAGAACTTGGTGCATTTTTCAAACATCCTGTAAAGAAAAAGTAACTGAGGACACAATCTGTAGATGGCGCTCTGACATGAAGACATTGTACCACGAGAGAAGAAATCCTGGCGATCCGCATCGAATCAGAAAACTAATAACCCAAGGACAAACAGATTGAGGAAGTGATTTCGAACATCATGCCAGATTTTCAGATACAGATCCAAAACACGTTTCCCCTACAAAGAATAGTTAGTATTAAGCGGGAAATCAGATCAACGAAAGACAAGAACGTGACTTCAGATGCTTCGACTACGTAATATCTATAGCCAGTACAGCTCTAGGAGTTCAAACTTCTACCCTTTTTTCCATCGGTGCTGGCTTTTCTACTTGAAAGCACTGTCTTTATTGTGGAAGCAAAATAAAATCCGTATGAAGTCTGTAGTCCAAGAAACGTCTTTAGATACAACAATATTGTGTAAAAATAACTGTAGAAGGTCGGCGGAAGTTAAAGAAAGGTACCGCTAAACGGAATACCAGACGTTTTTATTTGCCTACGTAGTTTCATATATTGGCAACATCAGGCTGTTAGAGGGAACACAGTCTTGGTCTATTCAGCTTACGACCGTCGCTACAAGAGAATATGCGTGAAAGGAATGACACTTCTTTTGTTTATATTTCAATGTACTCCATCTACATGCACATTCTGATTTGCATAGTCATACAGATTACTTACACTTTGCGTCACGATATCCTACGTAATTGTGTTGCCGATACAGTACAGGGCACACAAAGTCGTTTGAGACGGTGGGATCTACGAAGCGCGATTAATGGAATCTTCTTATCTTAATGCCACTCTCACAACTGCCCTTGCTCTCAGGCCCCAAGGTCTTAGTAGTAAAGGTCGTAAGACATTCCTGCTTCCTTGTTAGATGATGGTGCCACAAGCAGCAGACAAAAGGTAACAGACTGGCGATATGAACGTTAAGATTGCTGTCAGGTGACAGAATGGTACTCACTTCAAATCCCGACGTTGTTTCTGTATAAGGTGCTGTAACCGCCAAGTTCCCATTCTTGTGATTCTTCACAAGTCAGCGTATTCCCACATATTTTCTTGAACGACGGATAACGCTTTGGGCATGAGCAACAAACAACGCTTACGTGTCGATGTCTTGTCCGTTAGAGGAAGTTCTTGTCACTGAAATCGAGCGAGAAGGTAAATTGGACTCGCGTTTAATTCCTCGACGATGGTTTAATTCCTCGTCTGGCCTTTCGGATTTAGGTTTTCCGTAATTTCCTTAAATCATCCCTAGCAAACGTCTTGATGGTTCCCTTCGAAAGAGCACTGCCGATTTTCTTCACTATCCTTGACATAGTCCGAGCTTTTATCACGTTTCTAATGGTCTAGATGTCGAGGGGGCGTTAAATACTAACCTTCCTCCCTTCTTCTTAGGGAGCCTCATTTCCATGTACCTGTTTTTATTTATAAACTACTTCAGTTGCATCGTGCCTCGCTTGAGCTACACAATTTTACAATGAAGCCACTTTAGTCAAAAATATTGCATATACAGCTTCCATCATACTAACATAACATCAACCCCTTCCACATAAATACCATGGATTTTGTAGTTCACAAGGAGTTAAAACTCTAAAATAAAAAAAATAAAAAAATTAATTGTGAGCTAACAAAGGTGAGTCACTTCCTGGTGGAAGACTATATTCCGTTAAATATATCGTTGACGAACAAAATCTTGAGAAACTACAATGTAATTGAAATTGGAGCTCCATCTCTGAAGCAGGTAAAGTAGCTTATATACGTAAGAAACTGAAGAGAAAAAGTCAAATATGACAAAAGGCAACCACAAAATTTCATCGAAAATAGTACTACCGTAAAATCAGAAGGGCCGCCCTAACGGATAAACCTGTAATACAGACGACTTTCTGACGAGCTGTTTGATAGTGAACGAAGAATGACCTGCTCCAGAGGATTGTTAGCAAGGCTCTTTCCCCAAAAATCGTCTCCCGTCGTCGATGAAATCTCACAGAACACCGGAAACCAATATAGTGCATAAAAAGGCAGGTAAATACGGTCGCCAGATGAGCAACACATGGGGTGAAGAAGAACGAAAGGATACCAGTAGTGAGTTACACTAGAAACAACTGATACAAACACTAAATGTGGAAATAATAGTATCAGTCACGTATAAACAAACAAGAGTAAAAGACATAAACCTCCAGAAAAACAAGGGTTACTCAAAAAGGAGATTCTGCTGCAAGAGCTAACCAGAAAGATAACAATGGACCAAAAAGTCTTAGTTGCGACAAAGAATGCTGTGATCTGTAATTTTCTGTGTGGGTTCGAATATAGTGTGCCTGAAGGGACATACAGAAGGAAACCTGAAGCTTCCATGATTGTCGAGCTACATTAACAAATTACTTGCGATCAGTATGGAGGAACTACTGAAACAAATGCTATACTCAGCAGTTTCAACTTACTTTGTGATCTTTTTACGTCATCAGTCTTCTGACTGATTTGAAGCGGCTCACCATAAATTTATATTCTGCGCCAACATTTTCATCTCAGAGTAGATCTTGCACCCAACGTCCACAATATTTTCTGGGTATATTTAAATCTCTGTCTTTCATTGTATTTTTTGACCTCCCTCAAGTGCAACGGAGGTTATTCCCTTATGTCTTAAAACATGTCCTATTTTGCCTATATTTACGTATGTTCCTATCTTCGTCGATTCTGCGGAGAATCTCCTCATTCTTTATCTTATCAGTCCACCTAATTTTCGATATTCTTACGTAGCTCTACATCCTAAGTGCTTTCATTCTCTTCTGTTCCGGTTTCCCACGGTCAGTAATTCACTACCATGCAATGCTGTGCCCGAAACGTATATCCTCAGAAATTTCTATCTCAAATCGAAGCCTATGTTTGGTATTAATAGACTTATTCCGGACAGGAAAGCGTTCTTTGCCTATGCTGGGTGCGGTTTTCGTCGTCCGTTCTTCGTCCGTCTTAGCTCATTTTGCTTCCAAGGTAGCAGAATTCCTGAACTATTGTCATCACCAGTTTTGGTGTCAAGCTTTGAACTATTCTCATTTGCATCCATACAGTGCAAGTCGCTTTTAGGTGTTTGGTGGAGGGTACTTTGTGTACCAGTATCGATTCGCCTTTCGTTGTTTCCGTCGCGTGTGGTTAGCCGGAAGAACGATTGCTGGTAAGTCTCCGTTTGGGCTCGAATGTCTCCAGTTTAATCTTCAATCTCTTCTAGCGAGATATACGTAGGAGGTAGAAATATGATGGCTGACTCTTCGAGGAACAAACGCTCTCGGAACATTAATAGCAAACCACACAGCGATGCAGAACACTTCTCCTGCAGCGTCTGCCACTGGAGCGGATGGATCATCTCTGTGACGCGTTTGAACTTAGTTAATGAACCTGTAACGAAACATGCTGCTCTTCTTCCGATCTTCTCTATTTACTCTATCAATGCTATCTAGTACGGATCCAGACTGACAAGCAATATTCAAGTGTTACTAGAACGAGTGCTCTATAAGCTAGTTTCTTTGTTGGCGAACTACATTTCCTAAGGTTTGCTTCAATCTCAGTCCGGCATGTGCTTTGCACACGATTAATTTTGTGTGGTCGTTCCATTTCAGATCGCTCCGTACCCATGCTACTGTGATGGCCCTACAGTCTTATAATCATCCAGTAAAGGGTCTTCCTATGTTTTCTTAATTAGTTACATTTGTTTACATTGAGGGACAACTGCCAATCCCTGCACCAAAGAATTAATCCTCTGCAGATCCTTCTGCGTTTCACTACAGCTTTACGTACACAACAGCTTTTCCTGTGAAATTCCTGGTGGAGCTTCCGACGTTACCTACTAGCTCAAATAACAGGGTGGTCCATTGTTAGTGACCGGACCAAATATCTCACGAAATAAGCATCAAACGAAAAAACTACAAAGAACTAAACACGTCTAGCTTGAAGGGGCAATCCAGATGGCGCTATGGTTGGACAGCTAGATGGCGCTGCCATAGGTCAAACGGATATCAACCTTTTTT
Organism: Schistocerca piceifrons; assembly: GCF_021461385.2. Lineage (NCBI taxonomy): Eukaryota > Metazoa > Arthropoda > Insecta > Orthoptera > Acrididae > Schistocerca > Schistocerca piceifrons. The sequence continues at coordinate 519,072,183 of NC_060139.1, read as the reverse complement.
TAAATAGAAATTTATTACATATTCGTGTAGCACGTAAAGAAATATGAATCTTTTAGTTAGACCTTTTTTTTCGCTTTGTGATAGACGGCGCTGTAATAGTAATAAGTACGTGGTAACACGTAAAATTCCACCAGTGCGGACGGTATTTGCTTCGTGATACAGTATCCGAGCTAAAATGGACCGTTTATCAATTGCGGAAAAGGTCGATATCGAGTTGATGTATGGCTGTTGTGATCAAAATGTCCAACGGGCGTGTGCTATGTATGCTGCTCGGTATCCTGCACAACATCATCCAAGTGTCCGGGCCGTTCGCCGGATAGTTACGTTACTTAAGGAAACAGGAAGTGTTCAGCGACATATGAAACGTCAACCACGACCTGCAACAAATGATGATGCCCAGGTAGGAGTTCTAGCTGCTGTCGCGGTTAATCCGCACATCAGTAGCAGACAAATTTCGCGAGAATCGGAAATCTCAAAAACGTCGTTGTTAAGAATACTACATCAACATCGATTGCATCCGTACCATATTTATATGCACCAAGATTGCATGGCGACGACTTTGAACGTCGTGTACAGTTCTGCCACTCGGCACAAGAGAAATTACGGGACGATGACAGATTTTTTTTTTTGCACGCGTTCTATTTACTGACGAAGCGTCATTCACCAACAGCGGTAACGTAAACCGGCATAATAAGCACTATAGGGCAACGGAAAATCCACGATGGCTGCGACAAGTGGAACATCAGCGACATTGGCGGGTTAATGTATGGTGTGGCATTATGGGAGGAAGGATAATTGGCCACGATTTTATCGATGGCAATCTAAATGTTGCAATATATGCTGATTTCCTACGTAATGTTCTACCGATGTTACTACAAGATGTTTCACAGCATGACAGAATGGCGATGTACTTCCAACATGATGGATGTCCGGCACACAGTTCGCGTGCGGTTGAAGCGGTATTGAATAGCATATTTCATGACAGGTGGATTGGTCGTCGAAGCACGTTCACCGGTTCTGACGTCCCCAGATTTCTTTCTGTGGGGAAAGTTGAAGGGTATTTTCTATTGTGATCCACCGACAACGCGTGACAACAAGAGTCAGCGCATTGTCAATGCATGTGTGAACATTACGGAAAGCGAACTACTCGCTGTTGAGAGGAACGTCGTTACTCGTGTTGCCAAATGCACTGAGGTTGACGGACATCATTTCGGACATTTATTGCATTAATGTGGTATTTACAGATAATCACGCAGTAACAGCATGCGTTCTCAGAAATGATAAGTTCACAAAGGTACATGTATCACACTGGAATAACCGAAGTAAAATGTTCAAACGTACCTACGTTCTGTATTTTAATTTAAAAAAAAAACTACCTGTTACCAACTGTTCGCCTAAAATTGTGAGCCGTATGTTTGTGACTATTACAGCGACCTCTGTCTCAAAGCGAAAAAAGTGGTCCAACTAAAACATTCATATTTCTTTGCGTACTACACGAATATGTAATAAAAAAGGGGGGTTCCTATTTTAAAAAACGCAGTTGATATCCGTTTGAGCTATGGCAGCGCCATCTAGAGGGCAAACGGTACCACCATCTGGTTTCCCCCTTCAAGCTAGACAAGTTTCGTCCTCTTTAGTTTTTTCGTTTGACGCTTATTTCGTGAGATATTTGGCTCGGTCACGATCTATGGACCACCCTGTATATACTGTGAAAAGCAATGGTCCTATAACACTCCCTTAGAACACGACCAAGGTTGATTTTCCTTCTGAAGGCCTCTCTCCATTCAAATGACGTGCTGAATTCTGTTTGCTACAAACTCTTCGATCCAGTCACGCACTTGGTCTGATATTCTGCACGCTCGTAAATTTTTCATTTGGCGGCTGTGCGGAACTGTACTGAACGCCTTTAGGAACATGGCATCTATCTGTGTGCCGGAATGTAGTACTTTCTGGGTCTTGCGGCGCACAAAGCGAGCTGGCTATTGTACGATCGTTGTTTTCGGAACCCATGTTGATTCTTACATCGGAGACTTTCAGTCTCCAGAAATTTCCTAGTAAGCGATCACAAAACGTGCTCCAAAAGTGTACAACAGACTGGCATCAGGTATGTAGGCCTATGGATATAACGGTCTGTTGGATGATTCTTCCTGAAAACGGAAAAACGGGAATGACTTGTGCATTTTTCCACTAACCAGGAACGCTGTGCGGCACGCTACTGCTAGAATAGGGGGGAGTTAATTCGCAAAGTGTAGAATAGAAGTGGTAATCCGCCAAGTCCAGTAGCTTTTCCTCTAGTGCGCGATTTCGAATTCTTTTCTGTTCTTTGCTCATTTTTTTCGATTTCTTTGTTTTTGTCATTCTAGCGACTATTTAAGGGAAGAATACAGTGTCATCTTCCATTGTGAAAGTACAATTACTATTTCGGCCATATATCTGTCATCCTCCAATTCAGTGACATTATGGATTCGATCCGTTTACTGATTTAACGAAAGACCAAAACCTTTTAGGATTTTCAGTCATGTCGGTAGACAGAATTTTGCTTCAGATTCGTCGAAGGCTTGACGAGTAGCCCTAATTCCGCTAATTTTGGCTTCCTTTAGTTTTTGTTTGTCTCTAAGCAGTCACTAGCAAAGTACCTGTGGTCTAGGAGTAGCGAATTTGATTACCAATCAAAATGTCCTCAATCCAGGGATAGACCCGCTTCACTTCTTAAATTTTGAATAAAAGTCGTCAGCAATGGCAGCTCAAGAGTTCTGGCATAAGAAGTCACCCTCATTCTGGCAGCAGCCTTATCAGTGAGGGTGGAGAAGTGGACAGAGCTTCAGGGCACTCTCTTGTCCTGGTGCTGGGAAAATGCCGCTGCATGTGGAAGAATCAGCAATGATTAACGGCATGAGGCTGCAGAAGGCAATGGAAACACTGCATTAAAGAAAAAAAAGTCTATCCAAAGGACATATGGCCTGTAGTTGAAAAAGTGTCATGATGATCTCTCCAATGGCAAAAGATTCCGGAGCAGTCCGCCATTAGAATCATCGGGAGGGGAGAGCAAGGGTGGAGGTGACCACGAAAATAAGATTGAATAACCAACGAAAGGATAGCGTTCTACGAGTCAGGGCGTTGAATGTTAAAAGTGTGGACGTGGTAGGGAAACTGGAAAATCTGAAAAGGGAAATGCAAAGGCTCAATCTAGATATAGTAGGGATCAGTGAAGTGAAGTGGAAAGAAGACAAGGATTTCTGGTCAGATGAGTATAGGGTAATATCAACGACAGCAGGAAATGGTGTAACGGGAGTAGGATTCGTTAGGAATAGGAAGGTAGGGCACAGATTGTGTTACTGTGAGCAGTTCAATAATAGGGTTTTTCATATCAGAATCGACAGCAGACCAACATCGACAACGATAGTTCAAGTATACATATCGACGTCGAAGCTGAAGATGAAAAGATAAAGCATATCAGGATGTCGAAAGGGTAATTCAGTACGTAAAGGGAGATGAAAATCTAACAGTCATAGGGGACTAAAACGCAGTTGTAGGGGAATAAGTAGAAGAAAGGGTTACGCGAGAAAATGGACTTGTTACTAGAAATGAGAGAGGAGAAAGACTAATCAAGAATCACAATAGAAGGAGATACACTTGTAAAAGGCCAGGATATACGGGCATATTTCAGTTAAATTACGTCATGGTCAAGCAGAGATTCCGAAATCAGATACTGGATTATAAAGGCGTACCCGTGAGTCGATATAGACTCAGATAACAAATTAGTAGTGATAAAGAGTAGGCCGAAATTTAAGAGACTAGTAAGGAAGAATCAGTACGCAAAGAAATGGGATATGGAAGTACTAAGGAGTGAAGAGCTACGCTTGAAGTTGTCTAGGGCTATAGATACTGTGCTAAAGAATAGCTCAGCAGGCAGTTCAGTCGAAGAGAAATGGATGTCTCTACAAAGGGCAATCACAGAAGCCGGAAGAAAAGAACATAGGTACAAAGAAGGTAACCCGTGAAGAAACCATTGGTGCCAGAAGAAATACATCACTTGATCGATGAAAGAAGGAAGTACAAAATGTTCCTAAGAAACTCAGGAATACAAATATAAAAGTCGCTTAGGGATGAAATAAACAGGAAGTGCAGGAAAGCTAAGGCGACATGGCTGCATAGATAATGTGAAGAAATCGAAGAGAAATTACTGTCGGAAGGAGTGACTCAGAATACAGAAAAGACAAAACAACCCTTCGTGAAAGTAAAAGCAAGAGGAAAAGCATGGGAAATTACACTGTTAAATGCAGAGGAGAGAGTGGACAGGTGCAAAGAGCACATTGAAGGCGTCTAAGAGAGGGAACACTTGTCTGATGTGATAGAAGAAGAAACACTGGTCGATGTAGGAGGAATAAGGTATCCAGCACTATAATTATAATTTAAAATAGCTCTGGAAGCCTTAACATCAAATAAGGTATTAGGGTAGATAACATTCCATCAGAATTTCTAAAATCGTTGTGGGAAATGGCAAATAAACAACTATTCACACTGGTGTGAAGAATCTCTGAGTCTGGCGATATACTATCCGACTTTCGGAAAAATATCGTCCACGCAATTCCAAAGACTGCAAAAGATGACTAGTGCGAGAATTATCGCAGAATCAAGTTAACAGCTCATGCATCCAAGTTACTGTCAGTAACAACATACAGAAGAACGGGAAGATAATTGAGAAGGTGTTAGATGACGATTAATGTGACTTTATAAAAGGTAACGGCGCCAGAGGGCAGTTCTGACATTGCGATTGATAACGGAAGCAAGGCTAAAGACAAATCAAGTGACGTTGATAGGATTTATCGACCTGGAAAAAGCTTTCGACAGTGTCAAATGGTGCAAGACGTTCGAAATTCTGAGGAAAATAGGGGAATGTGTAGGGAAAGACGCGTAATATATCAACATGTACAAGAACCAACAGGGAATGCTAAGAGTGGAAGACCAAGAAAGAAGTGCTCAGATTAAAAAGTGTGTAAGACAGGGATTGGAAGAAAATTCTGAGAATGTACTTTTGGAGCACTGCGTTGTATGGCAGTGAAGAGTGAACCGTGGAAAAACCGAAAAGAAGAGAACTGAAGCATTTGAGATGTCGTGCGGCAGATGAATGTTGAAAATTAGGGGGACTGATAAGGCAAGGAACGTGGAAGTTCTGGGCAGGATCGGAGCGGAAGGGAATACATGGTAAACGCTGACAAGAAGAAGGGACAGGATGTTACAAATTCGGGAAATAACTTCCATGGCGCTAGAGGGAGTGGCAGAGGGCAAAAATCATAGAGAAAGACAGAGACTGGAATACATGAGAGGGCTTCGTTGGGAACAGCATCAAACCATTCAAATGACTGATGACTCAAAAAAGAAGAAAACATTTGGCTACGTTTAAATTTTACATTGCAGCTCTCTTTCCAGCTTTGACAGTTCCCAAATAGTAGTTTTAATGAAACAAGAAAAGTTTCTGACCCATTTCTGCTGCATCGTGCTGGAGGTTCATCAGCTCTGTTTTATTTCGTAGAAGCTGTCGAACAGGATTGTCGATTCACTATGGATCTTTTTCATGCCTTACATTTTTGCCCGGCACATACTTGTCTAAAGTGTATTCAACGATGCTTTTGAATTTTATCCAATGATACTCAATATTGTGAGAAGTGGAGATGAAACTTTCATTCTGACCTGTCATGTATTCTGAAATTTTTCTCTTGTCGCTCTTGCCAAACAGAAAAATCTTCCTATATTTCTTTGTATTCCTGTTTGCAGCCATATTCGATGATGTAGTAACGGCTTTATAATTACTGATTCCTTGTTCTCCAAACGTTCGTGTCTGTTTCTTATCTCCAAGAGTCGGTTCTCCGGTTACTTGTTCAAAGAATTTATCGGATAAAGCATTTAGTACAAATTCACTCTATTCTCTGTTCCTACTACCCGTCTTAATCATTTGAGTCTCCCAGTTTACAGCCGGTAAGTTAAAATATCCACCTAAAACTACACAATGTGATCAAAAGTATTCGGACACGCCCAAAGACATACTTTTCCATATTAGGTGCATTGTGCTGCCACCTACTGCCAGATACTCCACATCAGCGACCTCAGTAGTCATTAGACGTCGTTAGAGAGCAGAATGGGGCGTTCCGCGGAACTCACGGACTTCAAACGTGGTCAAGTGATTTGGGTGTCACTTGTGTCACAAGTCTGTACGTGAGATTTCCACATTCCTAAACATCCCCAACTCGACTGTTTCCTATGTGACAGTGAAGTGGAAACGTTAAGGGACACGTACAGCATAAAAGCCTACAGGCCGGCCTCATCTGTTGACTGACAGAGACCGGCGACAGTTGAAGAGGGTCGTAATGTGTAATAGGTAGACATCTATCTAGACAATCATACAGGCATTTCAAACTGTATCAAGATCCACTGCCAGTACTATGACAGGTGGGAGGTGAGAAAACTTGGATTTCATGGTCGAGCGGCTGCTCATAAGCCACACATCACGCCGGCAAATTCCAAACGACGCCTCGCTTAGTGTAAGGAGCGTAAACATTGGACGACTGAACAGTGGAAAAACGTTGTGTGGAGTGACAAATCACAGTACACAATGTGGCAATCCGATGGCAGGGTGTGGGTATGGCGAATGCCCGGTGAACGTCATCTGCCAGCGTCTGTAGTGCCAACACTAAAATTCAGAGGCGATGGTGTTATGGTATGGTCGAGTTTTCAAATGAGTGGGCTCGTCCTCCTTTTTGTTTTGCGTGGCACTATCACAGCACAGGCATACAATGATGTTTTAAGCACCTTCTTGCTTCGCACTGTTGAAGAGCAATTCGGGGATGGCGATTGCATCTTTCAAAACGACCGAGTACCTGTTCGTTAAGCACGGCGTTTGGCGGAGTGGTTTCACGACAATAATATCTCTGTAATGGAATGGCCTGCACAGTGTCCTGACCTGAATCCTACACAACCGGCATCGGTACGTTAAACAGACCGTGATGAAGGGGCTGCCATTCCCCACCTTACAGCACCTGATTGAACGTATGCCTGGCGCCGGTCGGTGTGGCCGTGCGGTTCTAAGCGCGTCAGTTTGGAAGCGCGTGACCGCTACGGTCGCAGGTTCGAATCCTGCCTCGGGCTTGGATGTGTGTGATGTCCTTAGGTTAGTTAGGTTTAAGTAGTTCTAAGTTCTAGGGGACTGATGGCCTCAGTAGTTAGGTCCCATAGTGCTCAGAGCCATTTGAACCATTTTTGAACGTATGCCTGCTAGAGTGGAAGCTGTCATCAAGGCTGTCATCTGACATGAATATAAGCTGCTTCGAAGCACCTGCAGTTTGAGGATCTGTCAAAACCCCGACTTTCTGGTACGATTTGTTACAGTAAAATTATGAAAAACGTAAATCGGTGGTTAGATGTCTTTCGTTTCATAATTTGCGTTCTGTGGCAACCATTTCAAAGCACCAATGGAATGGGTAGTTGAGTTGGTAGAGCACTTGCCCGCGAAAGACAACACCATATTGAATTCCAGCATTACCGATGGAGGACGCCACAAACTTGTAATTCATTTTCAGCCAGGTGCCCGGATACTTTTGATCACATAGTGTATAACATGATCAAGAAATTTATGGGAAATATTCTCCAAGTTCCCTTTCAGATGTTCCGCCACTACCGCTGTTGATGCATTGGGTCAACAAAAACATGCGATGACTATGTTTGATCCACCTTTAACACTTATCTTCGTGCATAACATTTCACATTCTCAGTCTGTATTTATGTCACTAGATATTATCGTAATTTTTACTGCTATACATACACCTCCACCACAAGGGTTCAACCAGTCTTTGCGATATATATTCGAGTCGGAGTTTGGAATTTCATTGCTGCTGACATCGGGTTTCAACCAACTTCCGTGAGTTCCGCGGAGCGCCCCATTCTGCTCTCTCACGATATCTAATGACTACTGAGGTCGCTAATATGGAATACGTGGCAGTAAGTGGCAGCACAATGCACCTAATACGAAAAAATATGTTTTTTGGGGTGTCAGGATACTTTTATCACATAATGTATCTGCTCTTGCTATCTTCGGAAATGTGTGGATGATATTTTTACGGAAGTCTGTGGTATGTCGCCTGTCTCCGATTCTACACACTTTCAGTAGTCTTTTGATTGTCACTTTTCCCCGCGATTTTAAAAATTCCGATGGAATTTTATCTGTCGCTTCTGCGTTATTCAATCTCAACTCTTTCAAGGCTCTTTCAAATTCTAATACTGGATCTCGTCCTTATCAACTCCAGTTTCTTCTTTTATCACGTCATCAGACTATTCCGCTCCCTCATATATGCCTTCAGTTTACTCTTTGTGCATGTACGCTCTCTCTTTTTTGTTTAACAATGAATTTCACATCGCACTCTTAATGTGCCCGCCCCTTGCTTTTCATTTGACCGACTGTTGTTTTGACTTATCAAAGGTGTTGATCAGTACTTAAGATAATCATTTGTTTTTCGATAATTTCACACTTTTTCTGCAGCCATCCCGACTTGGCATCCCTGCAGTTCCCATTTATTTCATTCATAGGTGATTTATGTTCCCATATTCTTGTTTTTTCCTAAACGTTTTTTTACTTCCTTCCTTCGTCCTTCGTCGATCAGTTAAAATATTTCCCTGGTTACCCGACATTTCTTGGCAGTTAGTTTTCTTGTACTTATGTTTTTATGTGGACATATGTATTTGCTTTTAGAGGTGTTCCCTCCTCTTAAAATCAACTGCCTACAATGGTATCCCTCATCGCAATATCCACATCCACAGCTTTAGTGAACTTCAAACGCGTCTCATCTAGACATGAAGATAGGCGACTCGCACTGGACTGTCTAACATATTCCTCGTTCCTGTCTCTATTTCTATCGACGAGACAGTAAATAATAACGGATCGCTTTATCATTTACTAACGGAGAAAGATAGGACGTCACTGCTGCACTCAGGTTCCTTTTCAGTCTCAGTACATCCCAACATCACAGCATATGTAAAATTTAATGATGTAAAATAATGATGCTCCACGGTAACAAAGAGATCTTCCACATGCTGAAGGGATTGTAAAATACCTCAGGTAACGATGTTTAGCGTTTGTATCCCATTCTGTCTCCGTATTGCTGACATTCGTCAATTGTCCAGATTTATTCTGTAAACTGTATTATCTAGTATTTCATCTAAGGTATCTCACGGTAGTCAAAGAGTTGCAACAAGATGTGTTACTTTATCAGAGTATAGATTCCAAATTACGAGATGAGCCTGCAGTAATGTAGTACTGAGAGCTCTCTGCACCCATCGAGAATCCCTCTTTCCGTATGTGTAAGTTTTACACTTTTACCAAAAGAGTTGGAGCCGGTGATCCCAACCACTTGGTGCAAGATTCACAATGGCAGTTAGTATCGTCGTGTAGTTTTACAGCCTGCGGAAAGCAATTCTAGCTTGTAGTTCCGGCGTTGGTACTTTTGTGCATCATTTTAGCTACTTTTTGCATACTTTACTGTATCTACGTGTGCTTAAATATTTCTTCTGTCATTGAGGAAAACTCATAAATACCCTTCTGGAATGACACTATTTCTAGTTTAAGGGCTTGATTCCAATTTCAGAAGAGTTTGCTCTTAAGTAATAGATTATTTTCAGATACTGTTAATTTGATGTTCCTGCACCACTGCTCCGTTCTCACAAGCAGAACTCAGGAGGCGACATATTAGATTATGTCTTTTGCTAGTGAATCCCGTATTTTGTGATCTTCTTGTTGTAACTTATCTGACATGAATATAAGCTGCTTCGAAGCACCTGCAGTTTGAGGATCTGTCAAAACCCCGACTTTCTGGTACGATTTGCGACAGTAAAATTATGAAAAACGTAAATCGGTGGTTAGATGTCTTTCGTTTCATAATTTGCGTTCTGTGGCAACCATTTCAAAGCACCAATGGAATGGGTAGTTGAGTTGGTAGAGCACTTGCCCGCGAAAGACAAAGGTCCCGAGTTCGAGTCTCGTTCCGACTCACAGTTTTAATCTGCCAGGAAGTTTCACGTCATTCTTTGTATGATTTGTCATAAGTAAATGACATATAAGTACATATCAGCAGATAAAACCATTAGGATAATATGAGGTGCAACACAGAGAGTAAAGTAATGTGAACGATAGAGCAGAGACACAGACTGTAAACTGGAAGTATGCCCGTTCACTCCTGCTTTCTGCAGCGTTTTCTGTTCTTCATGTTTTCTGAAAGATTCTTGGACTGTATCAATAATTTAACAGGACATGTTCAGGATTATTCAAATGTAAAAATAACAGCGCTTTCCATTCAGTGAATTCTTCAACTTTGTGAATGTGAGTCACCATGGACCAATGGATTGCCTTATTGTTGCTTATATAACTTGTTGATCCCCTTCCTATTTATCAGAGTATACAGTACGGGAAGAACAACACGGCTAGTATGCGGAAAAGGGAGTAAAAGTGCGCTGCTGCTGCTGCTGCTGTTGGAGAGCGCTGCGGTCCTAAATTACGTCGAGGAGCACTTTCCGTACGATGAACTGGCTCCTTTCCGCACCTGCACGAAACACGTTGGAAATGAGGGTTTGACAACTGACGCCATGTCGTAAGAACTTTGTTGTAATAAATAAATAACCACGCTCTGGGTCACAGCTTCTGTTATTACCAACTACCGGTTTCATTCTTCCATTTTGAGCTGGAACAAGAAAGAGGGGCAACATCAATAAAAATTTCTTGTGATGTTACAAAGACTAGCATCAAATATTGTACAAGTATCGAAATATTATGAACTCACACAAACCTGGCACTGCAAAGTGCAGTTTGTCAAAACTGGTGTAAAACTAAAATAAAATAATTGTTTTTTTTTTGTACAGTCACATGACATTTACATACGTCAGTGGCTTTTAGGTTAAAACAGCGTAAAAAGTGATTACGCCATCATAAAATAAAAGTATTTAAAGAAAATAAAAAATTAAAAGACACGTTAATGTAATATATTTCAGTACGTATGGTATGGTTCTGAGTACTATGGGACTTAACTTCCGTGGTCATCAGTCCCCTAGAACTTAGAACTACTTAAACCTAACTAACCTAAGGACATCACACACATCCATGCCCGAGGCAGGATTCGAACCTGCGACCGTAGCAGTCGCGCGGTTCCGGACTGAGCGCCTTAACCGTGAGACCACCGCGGCCGACTACGTATAGTATGTTACACACTGAAAGATAAAATACAAATGTAAAAAAACAACCTCATTGTACATTCTGCATCGTACGTCCTTGTTCCTGATTATATATTGTAATACACAGAGCCAAAATTAACAGTCGTACATAATTTGCGTATCGTGAATCCTTCATAAGTTAAAAAAAAAAAAAAAAAAAAACTTTAAGAATCTGCCTATGTTTATAAAAATAAAACTGAATTTTATTAATTGCTTTTAGTTTATTTTATAATTTAGAATTCCCTTTTTACGCTGTTTTAATGTAGTGGTTCATGACGTATGTTCATGTCATGTGACTAAACAAAAAATTTACGCTACCACATCCTTTGTATTTATTTTAATTTTACACCACTGTTGATAACTGCATTTCGCGAGGCCAGGTATAAGTGGGTTCACAGTGTTTTGTTACTTTCGATATTAGTCTTCGTAATATCACAATAACGTAAATTTTTAATTGTTGTTGCCCCTTCTTTTTGTTTCAACTCAGAGCTGAAGATGATCTGCAGCTCAGATTTAAACAGGCAGTGGGTAATAAAAGAAATTGTGACACAGACGCTGTTTTTTATGCTTTAACCGTGTTTTGCGTGCTTCATAATGAAAAACACGTCTCATGTGAGGAACACGTAAAGCCATTAGCCACAGACCAAGCTTTGGAACTTCAACGTTGGGCGTGACGAGTTCAATGTGCTGATGAGCGCTCAGAAGCGGGGTGGCTCTTGCGCACGGTATGTGTGCCTCAGCGTGGTATACGCGATCTCAAGGCGTTGCAGTGGCAGTTGTCGTCTGTATCTGGCTTACGAAATGGACAGGCGAATAATTCCTACGTTAGGTCTATTACAACGATTATTTCATCCCTTGTTCATTGACTAGTCGTATTGTTCTGTCTGTGGTACACATAAAAAGCTTCAGTATTCATGAACATGTTATATGACAAAAAGGAAAATACCATGTCCAGTAAAGAAGGACATCGGATTATACGCTGATGAGCTAGAGCATTATGACCACTTACCTAATAGTCGGTATGTCCACCTTTGGCAAGTAAAACAGCGGCGATGCGTCATAGTATGGAAGCAACGAGGCGTTAGTAGATCATTGGATAGCGTTGCCATCACATATGCACACAAGTCACCTAATTCTCGTAAATTTCGGGGAGGGGAGGGGGATGATCTCTGACGCCACGTTCAATTACATCACAGTTGTGATTGATGGGGTTCAGATCTGGAGATCTAGAGGGCCAGCACTTCAATTGGAATTCACCACTGTTTTCCTCGAACTCCATCATACTCCTTGTCTTGTGACGTGGTGCACTGTCTTGCTGAAAAATGTCACTGCACTCGGGAAACATGATCATCATGGTGTACGTGCTCTGCAACCAGTGTACCATACTTGCCGTCATGGTGCCTCGCACGAGCTCCACTGGACCCATAGATGCTCACATTGATTTCCCCAGAGTACAATGGTGCCGCCGCCAGATTACATCCGTCCAGCGGTAAATGTGTCAAGGTGCAGGTCCTCTAGAAGGCCACCGATTCCCAAGAAACACTCTGCCACTGCACCAACGTCCAGTGCCGATGGTCACGTACCCATTCCAGTCGAAGTTGCCGATGTCGTGTTATTAACATTGGCCCATGAATGGATCTTCGGCTTCGGAGGCCCATCATTAGGATTCTTCGGTGCACTATGTGTTCAGACGCATGGTATTCTGTCCAGCATTAAAGTCTGATGTTAGTGCCGCCACAGTTCGCCGCATGCCCTGTCTTACCAGTCTGTTCAGCCTACTACGTCCGACATCTGTAATGAGAGGTGGCCGACCAACCCCACTACCTCCGGCGTGGTTGCACCTTGGTTTCGCCACATGTTGAAGAAACTCACCAAAAGCTCCTCGAAGAAGTCGTGTAATTTTTGAAGTGCTCGTGGCGAGCCTCTCAGACGTCAAAATCTGCCCTCGGTCAAACCCAGACAAATTGCGTGCCTTTCCCATACTACACACGGACGGCACGCTAACTGAAACTACATTCACCGTGTGTCATTTCTCGCCAGGTGACGCTGCTATCGCCCCGACGGGTTTATATCGACGGTAAGTCGTTGGTCATAAGACTCTGGCTGATAAATTTAAAAGTTCCATTACAAATAGTGCGACAAGAATTTTCAATAGTTCTCCACCCAAAAAACATTATTTCGTCACTCTCTTTTTGGTGTAACCCTAAGGTCGTTCTTACTTGACCACTGTCACTATTCAGTAGCACAATCTTTACAACATGTGAAATACAAAACTTGCAACAGGAGAGTGCGAAATATATTATTCCAAATAGTGCAAGCTGTCCTATAGAAAATCAATCGAATTAAATTAATAAGAAAGTATCAGAACCTATAAAAAGCCCGCCCGCACTGCTTCCTGGGCGGGAAGGCGTGCCGGTCCCAGGCATGAACCCGCCCGACGGTTTGGTGTCGAGGTCCGGCGTGCCGGACAGCCTTTGGACGGTTTTTAAGGCGATTTTCCATGTGCCTCGGTGAATGCGGGTTGGTTCCCCTTATTCTGGCTCACACTATGTGGCGATTGCTGCGCAAAGTCTTCAAGTACGCGTACACCATAATTACTCTACCACGTAAACATTGGGGTTACACTCTTCTGGAATGAGACATTTCCGGAGAGGTCCACTGGTGGCCCAACCGCACAATAACCCTGGGTTCGGTGTGGGGTGGCGGTGGGGTGAGTGGACTGCTATGGCCTGTTGTGGGGTTGTGTACCACTGAGGGCTACGGGAGGGACGAAGCCTCTGCGTCGTTTCTAGGTTCCCAGTTCAATACATACATACCTATAAAAAAACGTAAATGTTAGTAAAAAAAAATTCAGCCACAGGGACGCGAACCATCAAGACCTTAGAATTTTGCTTCTGCACTCATTACGCACCGCCCATGATTGATACAGTCCATTCTTTGCATCTTGCTGTCTCCTGAAAAATTTAATTGTAACTATGTTATTAACTGACATACAGTTGTAACAAATTGTACCAAGAACAATGCGTTTCTGATGGAAGTGCAATGTGCTGTTCCCCTGAAATGGCATACTTTCATAATATGTAAGTTTCAATAATACTACGTTGTTCGTCATTTTATTACAACAAATCGTACAATAACCGATGGGTTTTCGAGAGACCCTCGGTTTCCTGGTACTTGGAAACAGCATATATACTTATGAGCTTCAATGGAAAGCCAGTGTGCTGTCTCGCGAGTCTGTACTTAAGAGAGATGGTGTCCTATGACGTAGGTGGCGTTTTTCCATTTCCTGGTGCACAAATAGATCTAGGCTTCAACTGAAATCCAATATGGCGTTCAGTATTTCTGTCTCTAGTAAGTCAGCAGACAATTCCTATTCCGATTACAATAATTGGAATGTATCTGCAGACCAAGATCCATTACCCAACGGCCTCCGCCAGTAGCGTTTTCCCGTCTCATTGGTCTACTTTCAAACGCACGTTCACAATATCTGACAACCTAGATGTTACTGTGCACGTTCGGAAATACTGTCTAGCATGCTTTTTCCACTGTATACGGTCAGAAAATCGGCTTGTTGAACGTTGACGCAACTCCATCCGCTTGAGATCCCATCCAACAAGTCCAACAGTGGCTCGATTTTCAGGTTCAAGAATGTAGGCTCTCATGTCGAGCCCTGACAGCAGGTATTGGTAATATTTATTATCTTATGCCGCCCAGCAAGCCATACGACTCTGAAACCCTTACACGATATCTGATAACTATTTCCTTGTATCTCATTTAAGTCCTCAGACGATTCCTTCTCAGATTACAGTAATAGGCTTGCATCTGAGGACTGAGATCCATTACCCAACGGACTCCGCCAGCAGGTCTCCAGCTGCACAAGTCCTCGCAGGAAAGGATGCGGAAACTAGCGTCAAAGACACTTTCGTCCCGTTCCAGAGCGATGGCTGGCTGTTCCTGAAGAAATGATCAGTCGGTTAGTTGGCCGAGCAGCGCCACCAAGGACAGCGGGGCTCAGATAGCATCCTGCTGGACTCTAACGGCTGACGGAAAGGTTCCGCGCATGCTGCCTTTCCGCCCGATAAATAGCCCATAATCGTTTAACGGAGCTGCCGCTGATTGGGTTCTTTCCGGCGCGCACTCAGTGAAAGGCCTGCCCGGGGGATCTGATTGTCTGCCGCGGCTGACCAGCACACAATGCGCAGACGGCCGCAATCGCCTCCCAGCCGAATGCAAAGCGCGACCGGTTCACCTCGCGGGCCGCGGGCGCACGGTCTGCGCTTATGCATACACATTACCATAAGGCATTGTGCGCACCGTTTCCGTGGTGGCAATTAATTAGCTTAAATTAGACGCCCGCGCGCATTGCCGGCTGCGTTCGCACGCGGCCTCGGGGGTGTAAAATAAATCTGCAGGGGCGGAACTCGCGCGCTTCAATTACCTGGCCGATTAAGAGGATTCGTGCTCTCCCGGTAGGTCTCGGTTAACTGTTTTCCATTGAGTCCTGCTGTGGGAGAGGTCGCGACCCCACGCTAAAGCGTAGCAGTTCAGACTCGTCACGCAGTAACCTCGCTCTGAGCTGCTCCGACGTTCAGCCTCTCACAGATGGCTTACGTAATACGGAACTTTCAGCGCAGATGAATGCTTAATTACGGGGTTCCTCAGTATATACTGCCTAACTATTCGCGTTTATTATCCAGATGATCCCAGCAGTCCACATTGGAACAAAAAGTGTAGATCACCATTCAGTCTTCCATCACCATCGAGATCGTGAGCGGCAGAGGACTTACTAAGAGAATGAGAATGTTGTGTTGTTGCAGAATTCGTTTCTGTACTCACCCGTATTGGAAGACTCCAATCGGAATGACCAGAAGGCTATCAGGACCCTACATTTCCCAGACACCAATCCACTGTCTCAGCCATCACGCCACGACATTTAATTTGAAGAAGAGACCCGCTGTACTGCAGCTTTACACAAATGTTCGTTTGCCTCCGAATGTTCTTTACCGACTCCTTTGAAATTTTAACACAACGTTTAATTCTAATATGAGTGTGTTTACAGGAACTTAATTCTTTGATATGGGATGCATAGCGTACGTAAATGCAGCTTTTTTTTTCCTTTTTTTTTTTTTTTTTTTTTTTTTTTTTTTTTTTTTTTTTTTTTTTTTTTTTGTAACGACGTTTCAATATTATTAAACTCATATACATTTGTATGTTACGTATATTTAAAAACAGGTAAAGAGAAACATAAGCATATACCAATGGAACATTGTGTTAATCTGTAAAAGCTTCCGGAGTTCTGTGATTAGGATAATTTACAGTTTCTATAGAAAGTACAAACGTAGATGTTCGTTTCTTCGAAATCTCAAATCTCCAAAAGTTCTTCATGGATTGCTCTGAAATTTTGACACGGCGTTGAATTCTAACACGAGCGTGTTTTAGACACCTAATCCTTTAATATGTGTATATATTAATTCATATAATGTGAAAACATAAATATTTAATATACACTGGAAAGCCAAAGAAACTGGTACACCTGCCAAATATCATGTAGGGCCCCCTCGAGCACGTCACGTAGAAGTGCCTCAGCACGACGTGGCATGGATTGGAATAATGTCTCAAGTAGTGCTGGAGGGAACTGATACCATGAATCTTGCAGGGGCGGGGGAGGGGGGGTGGAAATCTCTTTTGAACAGTACGTTGCAGGACATCCCAGATATGCTCAATAATGTTCATGTTGAAACGTCCCCTTTGAACAATTATACAAGACTGTGCTTAAACTGACACACAATATTTTCAGCGCAACGCAATCTGACATTCAAAAATCGCTACAAAAGTATGGCCCTGACTAACATTAACCTATACGTTTCACAAATCACTTACTTCACAAAAATCTTCGTTACTCGAACTACTGCAATACAGCGAGCGCCACTACTGCCAGCTAAATAAAAGATTCAAACTACTGAAGGCACTAACTACTGATAGGCACAGTTAGCAAAAGAAGATTTTGATAGAGAACAAACAATGTATTTACCTTAATATTGTTCAAAAGTCTTATTATTTATATATATATATATATATATATATATATATATATATATATATATATATATATATATATATATATATCAGTTCATGACATCCAGTCTTACAAATTTACTCTTTCTTAATGAGACACGTCCAGATCGTCCGCTCTCAACATTCCTCCATCTCTCTCCCAACATCCACCATTGCTGGCGGCTCACCTCCAACTGCGCAACGCTACACGCTGTTAACATCCAGCTGCCCAACACTACAATGGCAGACAACAGTGCAAACTAGCCACAGACTGCACATAGCACAGCCAGTGATTTTCATACAGAGCTCTACGTGGCGTTACCAATAAGAAAACCTAAACAGCCTAGTTACATAGCCCCCGTGCTCCCCACAAAAAATTTTACAAATTGTTTCGGGCACTGGCCAATACATATTTGTTAAAAAAAATTTCACAACTACAATAACAAAGAAATCATATGCACACACTTATTGATACAATGTTGGTCAAAAGCTAAAATTTTCTCACCGTCCCATAAAGACAGTCCTGATCATTCATCACAGTAAAATTACAGTGTTTTTTTTCTGAAAGTCTGAGCAGTAAAAGAGAATGCACACGGAAGTAGTGGATTTCCATGCAGTCTTGAAGAAGTAGTGTTGTCCTTCCAACGGAAAGACAGTGCTGACTCTTGTCATGCAGAGAGGTAATGGGCCGCAACAGAGCAAACCCACCGCAGAGTCAGTCGAAGTTTTGAAGAATACTGGTAAGTAGGTCATCACAGAGCAAACCCACTGTAGTCCTGATAGAGATTACGGTATTGGTGGGCCACCAGAGGTGCAGGACCACTGCCATCCTTAATGGTATTGTTGGGCCATCAAAGATGCAGATCCACTGTAGTCCTTGTAGAGACGGCCAGCAGTCATCTGTTGCGACTGTGCAGGTGCACAATCACCATCGAAGAGTCTTGCGGACAATATAGCAAGTCCATAAGCCACCACTTGTGCACTCACAAAGTTTTTGGAATTGTCCTTAGAACCAGCAATGCTGTTAACCAGTCCCTTGCTGAATTATCAACACACGTGCAAACACTAACAGTCCCTACTTCTCACATATTGTCCATATACTATGACCAACAGAAACGTGTTCAGTGAAATGTAACTTACAAGTTACTTAATTTGATGAACTGGTGTCAATTACAATTTTATAACATAAGAATACAATTACAAAGGTACAAAATACATCATTAAAGAATATAACAATACAGATAACATTTGTAGTAATACAGGCTTTACAAAAGAATCGAAATAACATATACATCAGTGTTAAAGGAATTATGACATAAGTAAATATACAAAATAATGAGAATAGTTTTCGAAACATTAATTTCACACATGAGCATTGAAACAGAACAGAATTAATAACATCTAAACATCTTTACAAAGTAAATAACACATTATTAGAAAAATTCTAAAACATATCTCTTATCAGATAAACACATAAAGACAGGAAGAACACAAATACACAAGGGTACACAAACACATAGTGGGATAACACAAGGAAAGGACAGGGTTTGTTTTACTGCAGTATCTTGAAAACAAAACTTTCTTTACTTCTTGGAGATCTTTCTTCGTTCTTCATTATTCCCAAAAAGTCCTATATATATATATATATATATATATATATATATATATATATCAGTTCATGACATCCAGTATTACAAATTTACTCTTTCTTAATGAGACACGTCCAGATCGTCCGCTCTCAAAATTCCGCCATCTCTCTCCCCACATCCACCACTGCTGACGGCTCACCTCCAACTGCGCAACGCTACGCGCTGTTAACATCCAGCTGCCCAACACTACAATGGCAGACAACAATGCAAACTAGCCACAGATTGCACACAGCACAGCCAGTGATTTTCATACAGAGCGCTACGTGGCGTTACCAATAAGAAAACCTAAACAGCCTACTTACAATGTCTAGGGAGTTTGGTGGCCAGCGGAAGTGTTTAAACGCATAAGAGTGTTCCAAGAGCAACTCCGTAGCAATCCTGGTCATGTGGGGTGTCGCATTATGCTGCTGGAATTGCCCAAGTCCGTCGGAATGCGCAATGGACATGAATGGATGCAGGTGGTCAGACAGGATGCTTACGTAAGCGTCACCTGTCAGAGTCGTATGTAGAAGTATCAGGGGCCCCGTATCACTCCAACTGCACGAGCCCCACACCATTAGAGAGCCTTCACCAGCTTGAACAGTCTCCTGCTGACATGTAGGGTCCATGGATTCATGAGCTTGCCTCCATAGCCGTACACGTCGATCCGCATGATACAATATGAAACGAGACCAGGAAACGTGTTTCCAGTCATAAACAGTCCAATGTTGGTGTCGACGGGCCCACACGAGGCATAAAGCTTTGTATCACACAGTCGTCAAGGGTACAAGAGTGGGCCTTTGGCTACGAAATCTCATATCGATGATGTTTCGTTGAATAGTTCGCACGCTGGCACTTACTGACGGCCCAGCATTGAAATCTGCAGCAATTTTGCGGAAAGGTGCACTTCTGTCACATTGAGCGATTCTCTTCAGTCGTCATTGGTCCCGTTCCTCCAGGATCTTTTTCCGGTTGCAGCGATGTTGGAGATTTGATGTTTTACCCGGTACCTGATATTCACGGTACACTCATGAAATAGTCGTACGGGAAAATCCCACCTCATCCCTTTCTCGGAGATGCTGTGTCCCAACGCTCATGCGCCGACTATAACACTATATTCAAACTCACTTAAATCTTGATAACCACTGTAGCAGCAGTAACCGATCTAACTACTGCGCCAGACACTTATTGTCTTACATACGTACTACCGACCTCAGCGCCGTATTCTGCCTGTTTACATATCTCTGTATATGAATAAGCACGCCTATGCGTTTCTCTGGCGCTTCAGTGTATAAAGGGAAAACATTGTTACCAAAAATTTCAAAATGTACCTTTCTAATTTATTTAAAATTCTTACACGTTACTGTAGCAAACATTTAAAGACATACTAGGGTATACACTTTTTAATATACAGGGTGGTCCATTGAAAGTGACCGGGCCAAATATCTCACGAAATAGGCATCAAACGAAAAAACTGAAACGTCCCCTTAGAAAAATTAATGAATTACTGTGCTCATAAACCTCTTACATTGTTTGATTTTCAAACAGCTGAGCAAAACTGAACGTACTCAGACATTACTCTCTTTACTTATTCTGATCAACACTAAACTGACACACAATATTTTTAGCGCAACGCAATCTGACTTTTAATAATCTGTACAAAAGAATGGCCCTGACTAACATTAAAGTATACCTTTCACAAATCACTTACCTCACAAAAATCTTCGTTACTCGAACTACTGCAATACAGCGAATGCCACTACTGCCAGCTAAATAAAAGATTTAAACTACTGAAGGCACTAACTACTGATAAATTGTTTTGGGCCGTGGCCAATACAGATTTGAAAAATGTTTTCATAATTACAGTAAGAAAGATATCAAATGCACACACTTATTGATACAATGTTGGTCAAAAGCTAAAATATTCTCACAGTCCATAAAGACAGCCCTGATCATTCATCACAGTAAAACTGCAGTTTTTTTTCTCAAAGTCAGGGCAGTAAAAGAAAATGCACACGGAAGTAGTGGATTTCCATGCAGTCTTGAAGGTGTAGTGCTGTCCTTCCAACGGAAAGACAGTGCTGACTCTTGACATGCAGACAGGTAATGGGCCACAACAGAGCAAACCCACAGCAGAGTCAGTCGAAGTTTTGAAGAATATTGATAGGTAGGTCATCACAGAGCAGGCCACTGTAGTTTTGGCAGGGTCGCCATATGAAACGTCCCCTTAGAAAAATTAATGAATTACTGTGCTGATAAACCTCTTACATTATTTGATTTTCAAACAGCTGAACAAAACTGAACGTACTCAGACATTACTCTCTTTATTTATTCTGATCAACACTAAACTGACACACAATATTTTTAGCGCAACGCAATCTGACTTTTAATAATCCGTACAAAAGAATGGCCCTGACTAACATTAAACTATACCTTTCACATATCACTTACCTCACAAAAATCTTCGTTACTCGAACTACTGCAATACAGCGAATGCCACTACTGCCAGCTAAATAAAAGATTCAAACTACTGAAGGCACTAACTACTGATAAATTGTTTTGGGCCGTGGCCAATACAGATTTGAAAAATGTTTTCATAATTACAGTAAGAAAGATATCAAATGCACACACTTATTGATACAATGTTGGTCAAAAGCTAAAATATTCTCACAGTCCATAAAGACAGCCCTGATCATTCATCACAGTAAAACTGTAGTTTTTTTCTCAAAGTCAGGGCAGTAAAAGAAAATGTACACGGAAGTAGTGGATTTCCATGCAGTCTTGAAGATGTAGTGCTGTCCTTCCAACGGAAAGACAGTGCTGACTCTTGACATGCAGACAGGTAATGGGCCACAACAGAGCAAACCCACAGCAGAGTCAGTCGAAGTTTTGAAGAATATTGGTAGGTAGGTCAACACAGAGCAGGCCACTGTAGTCTTGGCAGGGTCGCCATATGAAACGTCCCCTTAGAAAAATTAATGAATTACTGTGCTCATAAACCTCTTACATTATTTGATTTTCAAACAGCTGAGCAAAACTGAACGTACTCAGACATTACTCTCTTTACTTATTCTGATCAACACTAAACTGACACACAATATTTTTAGCGCAACGCAGTCTGACTTTTAATAATCCGTACAAAAGAATGGCCCTGACTAACATTAAACTATACCTTTCACATATCACTTACCTCACAAAAATCTTCGTTACTCGAACTACTGCAATAAAGCGAGCGCCACTACTGCCTGCTAAATAAAAGATTTAAACTACTGAAGGCACTAACTACTGATAGGCATAGTTAGCAAATGAAAGATTTTGATAGAGAACAAGCAATGTATTTACCTTAACAGTGTTCAAAAGTCCATGATATAAAATATTACAAATTTACTCCTTCTGATGGACATACGTCCAGATCGTCCGCTCTCAAAATTCCACCATCACTCTCCCCACATCCACCACTGCTGCCGGCTAACCTCCAACAGCGCAACGCTACGCGCTGTTAACAGCCAACAGCCCAACACTACAATAGCAAATTCCATCAACGCCACCCAGCCACAGTCTGCACACAGCGCAGCCAGTGGTTTTCATACAGACGCTACGTGGCGGTGTCGTTCCCAATATAAGAACCTAAACAGCCTACTTACAAAACAACAAAGAACGGAACTCGTCTAGTTTGAAGGGGGAAACCAGATGGTGCTATGGGTGGCCGCTAAATGGCGCTGCCATAGATCAAACGTGTTTTTAAAATAGGAACCCCCATTTTTATTACATATTCGTGTAGTACGTTAAGAAATATGAATGTTTTAGTTGGACCACTTTTTTCGCTTTGTGACAGATGGCGCTGTAATAGTTAAAAACGTGTAAGTACGTGGTATCACGTAACATTCCGCCACTACAGGCGGTATTTGCTTCGTGATACATTACCCGTGTTGAAATGGACCGTTTACCAATTGCGGAAAAGGTCGATATCGTGTTGATGTACGGCTATTGTGATCAAAATGCCCAACGGACGTGTGCTATGTATGCTACTCGGTATCCTGGACGACATCATCCAATTGTCCGGACCGTTCGCCGGATAGTTACGTTATTTAAGGAAACAGGAAGTGTAACCTGTAGGCTGCAGAGCGGCGTCCTAAGCTGCTGCCAGCCCGCCCCCTTCGGGGGGAATTGAAATTCAATAAAGGAAAAAAAAAAAAAAAAAAAAAAAAAAAACAGGAAGTGTTCAGCCACATGTGAAACGTCAACCACGACCTTCAACAAATAATGATGCCCAAGTAGGTGTTTTAGCTGCTGTCGCGGCTAATCCACAAAACAGTAGTGGACAAATGCGCCAGAATCGGGAATATCAAAAACGTCGTTGTTAAGAATGCTACATCAACATCGATTGCACCCGTACCATATTTCTATGCACCAGGAATGGCATGGCGAGGACTTTGAACGTCGTGTACAGTTCTGCCACTGGGCACAAGAGAAATTACGGGACGATGACAGATTTTATTTTTGCACGCGTTCTATTTACTGGCGAAGCGTCATTCACCAACAGCGGTAACGTAAATCGGCATAATACGCACTATTGGGCAACGGAAAATCCACGATGGCTGCGACAAGTGGAACATCAGCGACCTTGGCGGGTTAATGTATGGTGCGGCATTATGGGAAGAAGGATAATTGGCCCCCATTTTATCAATGGCAGTCTAAATAGTGCAATGTATGCTGATTTCCTACGTAATGCTCTACCGATGTTACTACAAGATGTTTCACAGCATGACAGAATTGGGATGTACTTCCAACATGATGGATGTCCAGCACATAGCTCGCGTGCGGTTGAAGCGGTATTGAATAGCATATTTTATGGAAGGTGGATTGGTCGTCGAAGCACCATACCATGGCCAGCACATTCACCGGATCTGACGTCCGCGGATTTCTTTCTGTGGGGAAAGTTGAGGGATATTTGATATCGTGATCCACCGACAACGCCTGACAACATGCGACAACGCGTTGTCAGTGCGAACATACGGAAGACGAACGACCCGCTGTTGAGAGGAATGTAGTTACACGTATTGCCAAATGCATTGAGGTTGACGGACATCATTTTGAGCATTTATTGCATTTATGTGGTATTTACAGTTTATCACGTTGTAACAGCATGCGTTCTCAGAAATGATATTTTCACAAAGATACATGTATCACATTGGAACAACCGTAATAAAATTTTCGAAACGTACCTACGTTCTGTATATTAATTTTAAAAACCTACCTGTTACCAACCGTTCGTCTAAAATTGTGAACCAAATGTTTGTGACTATTACAGCGCCATCTATAACAAAGCGAAAAAAGTGGTCCAACTAAAACATTCATATTTCTTTACGTACTACACGAATATGTAATAAAAAATTGTGGTTCCTGTTTAAAAAACCGCAGTTGATATCTGTTTGACCTATGGCAGCGCCATCTAGCGGGCCAACGGTACCGCTATCTGGTTTCCCCCTTGAAGCTAGACAAGTTTCGTTCTTTATAGTTTTTTCGTTTGACGCTTCTTTCGTGAGTTCTTTGGCCCGGTCACGATCAATGGACCACCCTGTATAGCAAACAAGAAAGTTTTATTTATGGATTATTGATTTATGATTAAAGTACTATACAGAATCTAGATTTCCAGTAACAATAGCCAAGGCTCAAGGTCTGAGAGAGGTGAGGAAGAGACGGTGGATGGAGGTATGAGAAGAAATGAACATAGAAAACGGGAAGGAGTAGATGAATAGGAATAGGGGTCAGGAGATGATAAAGAGAGAAGGGGAGGAGGAAAAGATGGACAGAGAAAGGGGGAGGGGAAGATAGACAAAGACAGGAGGGAGAAGGAGATTTTGATGCATATCCAATTCCCGTACATATTAGAAACGCGTCTTTTTTCTTTTATTTCTTTTGCATTTAAGCCGATTGAGACAATGCGAAGCGCGACCGGTTACAGCCAGTAAAATCTAAAATCTAAATGTAAAGAACAACCTCACAGAACATTGCACAGTGTACTTTTTCGTTCTTGATTACATATTGCAAAATACAGTGCCAAAATTAACAGTCGTATCTAATTTGTGTTCCCGAGGGCCCACAACGCGATATATGTCTTGCGGAGACGTCGTAAGTAGAAAAATTCAAATCGTTGCTATGTTTATTTTGTGCTATATTGTTTGCTTTACGATATAGTGTTTCGGTTATAGTGCCATTTTCTAGCTGCCTGCGCATAATCTATGGTTTCGTTAACCTTTGATTCTACTCTTACGTATAACTATTGTCAATATTGTGTGATTATAAAGTAGTACTAACGTCTGTTTTGACATCCGTAACTGATTAGTGCTGTCACTGTTTAAGGATTAGATTTTTATGTCTTATAAGTGGCGTGATTATATGATTGTGGCAGCCATACTGCCATATCTCTATCGTTAAAGTTTCTGTAGATGACATTTTTGTTGTCTATGCTTTTTTGTTCTGTTTATTATTTTTATACTTTTGACAGTTATGACAGTTTTATTTGACAGGATACCATCGATGTTACAATTTTATTTTAATTTATTAATCCGTTACTTTCTATATATTAGTTATCTATCTGATATTTGCAGACAGTTTTATCTTTGCTTGTAGATACCTGTTGCGTGTGTTTATCCGACATCTATATTTAAGGTTTCAGTATTTTTTTAAGGATTTCAGTAAAATTTTCAATATTAGACAAACTGACTGATCTTAAACTCAGTGTACTGAAAGTTTTATTGACAGTCTAAATGTAGATAAATCTAAATGTAGATAAAGGATAAACATAAACAGCAGCTAGAAAATCACTAATACGTATAAACTGACAGATTAATTAATTAAAATAAAATTATAATCATATAACATCGTTGGTGTCTTGTTAAATAAACATGTGAAAAGCGTAAAAATTAGTAAACATAAAAAAAGCCATAGCCAACAAAAGATGTGGTCCACAACAACATTAACGATCGAGATTTGCCATTATAGCTGTCACATATGATCGCGCCACTTACAATACGTAAGAACTAAACCCTTAGACAGTGACAGCACCAGTCGATGTTTTATGAACGTCAGACATAGTTAAACGTAACTACTATTGTATAATCACCCAGTATTGTCAATAGTTATTTGTAAGAATAGAAACAAAAATTAGCAAAACCATGTATTATTCACAGCCAGCTAGAAAATGGCGCTGTTCGCGAAATAGGCCTGACGCAAACCAAACAATAAAGCACTAAATGCTTTAACATTACAGCGATTTGGATTTTTCTATTAATAGTCATGTATGACTTGCGTATCTTGAATCCCTTGTATGTTCGGCACGTCAAACACAAGTGAGAAGTCGAGTTGGAATCAATATTTATTATGCACTGCTGGCATGAGTTCCGGTGCAAGTTTTCCTCTCCTATGGCAAGTACACACTCCGGACAGCAGGAGCTACTCCATTTGGTCAACTCTACCAGGAAGGTTTTCTCTGTAGAGCCCGTAATTTTAGCGTAGCGTAAGTGGAAAATTTGTCACGGCAGTGAAACACGTTGTTTGCAGCTATATTCCCCAGAGACCAGAAACGACAGCTGGAAATTTCTGTGTGTTGGTGAGAAACTGCGCGATAGTAACGGAAATCACTGCGAAGTTCCACTCGAGACTGAACAAGGAACAGCCAATAGCTTGAACTGTCACAGAGTATTGAAAGCTGCAACATAGTCGCCAATAGTCAATGAACATACAAAACTGTCGTCGGACTATCGATTTCGGTCATTAATGACCCTGTTAAGAGCTAATTAAAATAGAAGGAGTTGAAAGACTGCCATTTGGGACGTGAAACTTTCATGTGTTGCAGAACTGTTTCACAATCGATGTAAGTTGTGCTTGATCACAGACATTCAGTCTCATGTAGCACCATTCCGCTAGACCGAGGTATCCCCAGATCGAGAAAGCGCTTTACTATTATGAGTTTTAAAAGCTTTGGCCGACTTTTGGCAGAGAAAACGCTGGGCTGTGCAATTTAATAGGGTTTCGCTACGCCTTGCGAGTCAAAAATACATTATTGATTGTTGTTCTGGGCAATACGCTGTAGCATGCACTTTTGCCGACGTTTTGTTTACTATGAATATGAGGGCACTTGACCAAGCAAACACCGGTATTATGGCAATCTCACAGCGAACACAACCATTGCAATCGCTTTCATATAGTCTAAGTGGGATCTAAGTTACAAGTGAGGTCTGATGCTCAAACAATGATTGCAAGTTTCCTACTTTCTTTTGTAATCAGGACTTTAGTAAAAATGGCTAAGGTAATGTTAATCGGAACATAGGGGGGACTTGTAATCTAAATAACAATAGATTTATTCATTCTTAACATCACAAGTCAAAAAAATGGCTAAAGAAACGTCACATAAACATTTTTATTTGACAAACGCTTTCATTAATATGGGTTCTATGGTGGACAAATTGATAAGCTGGGGATCGACACACGACACTAACCAGAACACTAATGGCTATATCTGACTTCATACACGTGAATACGGGGTATGGCTCAAAAACTACGCCACAATCAAGCATCTACTATTCCATAAAGAAAAATATGGTTCCGAAGAATAGGCTACCGAGAAGCATATATTGGAGCCCTACGCGGTACCAGAGAATACTTCACCCTCCTGCTGGTCAGGGCGGCACACCATGATGCGTTCAGCAACTGAAATGGACAGCAGCAGCATGTTATTAATGGCACGAGCCCGAAAAATGCAACTACGCGGTCTCGCATTCGTTTAATCTGGAACGCAGGTACTTCCCTATGATCTTCTGAAACTCCGGTGGATTCCAGCGTGCAGGTGGACCCGTTTGCTGGTCTGCCAAACCAATTTGACTCCGTCCCACGACTATGCGTGACAGAATATGTCAAATGTTTAGACGGCCGACTAAAAACAAATAAGGTCACTCACGCATCGCTCGTTGTGTGTGTGTGATGCTAGAAGTAGTACCTCTGATGGTTCAAAAGGTGACTGGCACAGGCTCTAAGTGGCACACTAGTAAAGGACACAAGTCTCACTGTTTCGGTACAGACCTGCAGTTCTTTGTTAGCGAAGCGCCAGTACAAGAGACTCCTCTTCCCTTTCTCTCCGCTTTCCTCGCCAGCTTGGTAGTAAAGCATATTTACAACTTCAAGGAGACGGCACGACCGTGGGGTCGGGAATTTGTCCGAAATTTTGTGTGGTGAAAGAGGACCTCTAACACCTCGCGTGGTTAAAATATTAGGACGCACTACCCGGAAAATCCCTGTTGCCTTATAAGTGTAAAATGTTAGTCCACTGCCGAGTCGCTGTCTGGTGTAGATGTTTAGACCTCGGAGTCTTACGCCAGAGGTCTCGGGTTCGATTCCTTCTCTGGCACTTTTTTTCATCTCTTTCATTTTCTTTTGTTATTTCACCAACAATTCAGAAAGTTTTGCAAACCTACACTATCTTTAACAAATTAGTTACATTATTGAATAAAAATTATTTTCTTTTTGTCCAACAACACAATTCATGGCGGTGGGTTTTCCAATTTTAATTGTAAATTATATGAGGGGAGACTTTGGGTTTTTAATCAGAATAACGAAGTCGATTGGGAAACATTTAGTTTTTATACATATAATAATTAAAACAAGAACCGCAGTGGTAATTATCGTAAAAACAAACAAAGCTATAATTTTTGCGACATCTTGCGCAACATATAAAGGCGGATGTTTTTCAATCATAGGGCGTTTGCAATAAATCTGTACAAAAACATGCCCCATTAACATTTACGAAAATGTTTTGAGTTTCTGATGATTTTGAGGCAAACCAGGCATATTCAATCATGCCTCGGAATATTGGTGACGATAATTGACGGTGAATTATAGAATGAATTTTTATACAATCTTCCCGGGAATTAATTTCACGATTCTTCTGTAACAATGCGCTGCAATTTTGCAAGCAACAGAAGAAAAAAAAAAAACGGCCACAGGAGGAATCGAACCCAAGACCTCCGGCGTAACGGTCCGAGCGCTAACCATGTAGGCCCGACGGCGGGTAGGCAATGGACTAACATTCTATACTCATACGTCACCTAAGAAACTTTGGATTGATTTTTCCCGGGATTTTTCCGAGTAGAGGGTCCTAATATTTTAACCACTTGAGGTGTTAGGGGTCCTCTTTCACCACACGAAATGTCGGACAAATCCTCGACCCCACGGTCGTGCCGTCTCCTTGTTAGACTACCCCCACTGTAGCAGAAGCCAATCACGACGAGGAGTGGCGACTCCTCCCCGGCGCTAGTCAGCCTACCTGGACGTGGCCGGCGACTGACCTGCGTGATCCAACACGTCTGCACAATGAGACCGTGGAACTCGCCAGTTTGCAGTATTTTCACCCAGGTTCTGCAGAACGCTTCCCTCAGCCCTCAGCAGCCGTACGCTTTTACTGCAGTCGTTTAAATGGGCACCTTATTCCTTTGAATGCAGGTAAGGCTTACCGCTATTCCTTCACTAGAGCACACAAGCAAGAACGTTAACTACTGCCGACCATTTCAACGTGATGTATGAAGTCAGACTGTACCCAGGTATAGCAACCAAGTAATAAAGATCAACTTCCCTAAGAATATTATGCGGCATAACACCGTATTAGAAGTGAGAGTGCCCTGCAATCTCTCATGATCTGAATCCACCTCCTGATTAGGCATCCGTATTTTAGTGAATGTAAAACGATTCTTTAAGCTGCACCTTTTCCTGGTGTTGTCAATTTCAACCAGTTTTATGCACATCCATGTTAGATTTCTCATGTACGTTCTTAGGGAAGTATGTTTCATGCTTTTGCTTGAACTTATGTTCAGGATTACACTATAAATGCGTTCCCTGTAACGCTTTTTGGTTTACAAACAGTTTTCAGCAAACATGGTAACTCGCTGCTGATACTATTACTCCGAGATTTGTGGAAACTGAGACTACTTGACAGTGTATCATTGCATTCGTCGGGAGATCTAATTGTTACAGAATATTAGGCATAGTGATTAATAGATGAGAAAGGCATTTTTCCCTGCACAAATTCGACCCCGCCCCCTCTTTTTTCCGCTTTGTGTCAGATTTCCTTCACTTATCGTTAGTAAAAAAAAAAAATCATATCACGTTATTCTCGTGTCACATCCACTTTCCCGTGGTAAATTTCAAAGTATAAATTGTGTTCATCACCTAGCGTGGACGCTTTTAATGTGCCAATATAGTAGGCTTCATCTTGATACAATAATATGACGGTTCTTTTGTTTTAATCAGATCTCAAAAAGTCCATTATGGACAAAAATTGATAGCCTGACGATTTTTTTTTTGTGACCACCAATTTTTTGTGATCTTTGACTGGAAATAAAGAAACAAATTCTGTCATACGATATGAGCTAATGTGAAGTTGAAGAACTGAAGCTACTGCAGCTGTACAGCAGAAATCTAGTATATCACTCACTGCGCTGAGGAAAAGATGCAACAAGTGTACCTGCACTTGACAATAGTCATCGCCATTGTCATCATTGCCGTCGAAACGATAGAGAACTTACGCCCCACTGCTCCCATCGAGGACGAGACCTTCGTCCTATGTAACGCCCGCTATTCGGACCTTACGAGCTCAATCTTCGTTCCACCTACTCCTCCACAGCGCACGGCTTAACTATTCTGCAACAAAGTATGGGACGGAATCCTGTGACTATTTACTTGATCTTTCAGATACATTCTTTTATTATGCTCAAAATTTTCATTTCAGTTGACAGTACCCTTCTTTGGTCTTCCTTAGTGTCAAGATCTCACTTCCATGTGAGAGCGTACGCGAAATGACATTTTTTATGGAAAGTAAAATGATGTACTCTGAGGGATCAAATAAAGAATTCTGAAATAACGAAAGAACTAAATATATTACGAATGTTTTGAAATTGAATTAAAAGCAATCTTAACCACAATAAAATATTTATTGCCAATGTCAACCGGTTTTGGTCAAAATGTGACTATCTTCATATCATACTACACCATAACGGCACACACTGGCACCAAAAGTAGCAGATATTGTGGATTTACGATGCCCGCACCATTCGCCGACACCGACTGCCAGTATGGTGTATTATGGCCTGAAGATGGTCACATTTTGACCGAAACCGGTTACAATTGACAATACATATTTTATTGTGGTCAAGACTGTTCTTAATTCAGTTTCAAAATATTTTATTGAGACCACTGATGTTCTCTACGATAAACGTTCTGAAAAGTTACATATTATTAATGAATAACTGGAACAGGGATAACGAAATGGAAGACGCATTTTGAAAGAATGAGGTCAAGAAGAATAGTCAGATATGTAGCAGACTATAGACCTAAATGAAAGACATACTGAAAGCTCAAGGGAAAGGTGGACTTTGTGGACGCGGAACAGGTTATAAGCATACTCCCTAAAGGGAAGAAGAAGAAGATGATGGCGATGACGACGCATGTGATTGGACTTAGCATCGTGAAGCAACAGCACCAACCCATTATCTCATATCATACAACCAGAAGGACCACTTCCTTCAAACCTCCCAGGAGGAATAGTCAATATTCAAAGATATGAAAGAAACACTCATTGAAGCAAAGAACTTCGTATGTACATTTGCCCTGTTCCGAATGGTTTCTGGGAAAGAAAACGTTTAATGTACATTGTTATTTGTTTTCTGTATTATTCAGTACATTTCTGGTTTACACATGTACAATAGTTAGTACACATTACAACATGGTTTTTAGAAAGTATCAATTGAAAAATATGTATTTTTAACACAGTCACCTCTAAGCGTTATCGTATGCGTCACGTTATAGCTGTTGTACAATTCTCAATAAATGTTCGAATATCCCACCGTCGGCTTAATAGTATCTGTACACTCCTCGGAGAACGTGCTGTACTACTTGCCTGAGAGCTTCAGCACGTTCCGCTATGGAGGTAGCAGCGTCCTTGATGCGATCAAGATCTTCGTCTCCCGTATTCACCTTTCGTAATGCTTAGAGGTGAATTTGTTAGAGATATGCACTCTCAACTGATACTTTGTAAAATGTAATTATGTTACCCATGTTGCAATTTTTACTAACTGTTATACAGATGTGAATGTGTAAAGTTGAAAATGTATTGAAGAATACAGAAAGTAAAAAACAATGATCTATATAGAAAGTTATTCGGAATAGCGCATATGCCCATTTGAAGTTTTTTGCTTTAATGATCGTTCCTGTCATATCCCTGACTGTTGACTATTCCTCCTGGGACACCCTGTACACATAGCCGATCTGACGGACAGGGTTAGCAACAGTCTGCGAGTCTGCAGATGGTGTAAATACTCGAAAGCGTCGCCATTGAGTGACCGTAGGAAGACACAGGCTGATTTACAAGGAACCCCTTGTGTACGAAGTCGCAAGTTCAATCTTTAATTCAAAATGGTTCAAATGGCTCTGAGCACTACGGGACTTAACATCTATGGTCATCAGTCCCCTAGAACTTAGAACTACTTAAACCTAACTAACCTAAGGACAGCACACAACACCCAGTCATCACGAGGCAGAGAAAATCCCTGACCCCGCCGGGAATCGAACCCGGGAACCCGGGCGTGGTATCTTTAGTAAGAGTCATTTGAAAGTGTTGTGTTAACAATTACGACAGGAAAAATATTAGCTGCTAATGACTCACAATGGTCATCAGAAGGGCGACAGAACATGAATGTCCGGAAAGCGGACAGATCAATCTTCTACGTAAAGTATGTATTACACTTCACAAAATGGACATCGTCGACATTCAAGAAATGTTCAGAACAAACCATTAACTTTGCACCACGGACACCGAATGAAAAATAGGACGCCATAGTGCTCACAAAGGTTCAAAAATGGCTCTGAGCACTATGGGACTTAACATCTGAGGTCATCAATCTCCTAGAACTTAGAACTACTTATACTTAACTAACCTAAGGACATCACACACACCCATGCCCGAGGTAGGATTAGAACATGCGACCGTAGCAGTCACGCGGTTCCGGACTGAAGCGCCTAGAACCGCACGGCCAACGCGGCCGGCCCACAGAGGTTCGAACCTTCAAGGTCGAAGGCGTACTGCTTGGGAACTACATACCGTGTAGGACGTTCAGCTAGGTGACCACTTTTAAGGAATACATATAGAATCATGTTGGTGTACCCAGTTTATGAGAACTTATAGAATGTGATGGATCGCAAAAAAAAATACGAAAAAATCGATCGTGGACTTTATCGTGAAACTGGCTGTCCTTTAAGGCGTGCGTAAAGATTTTTTATACAGAAAAACCAACCAGCCAGAGGCTGAACTTTTCCAATGCTTCCAATGTCACACACTTTTTAGGAGGGATAGTTTGGTCTAAGGGAATATGATTTTTATACACAGACCAGGAATCAAGCAAAAGCAAGTTATTGTGACTAGCTATTGGCCAAAAGCAGTGCTCTTATCATAGTTGTAGTTCTCTTACACCCATTTTCCCGCTCTCGCTTGCTGTGGGCTCAAATGGCTCTGAGCACTGTGGGACTACTGAGGTCATCAGTCCCCTAGAACTTAGAACTACTTAAACCTAATTAACCTAAGGACATCACACACATCCGTGCCCAAGGCAGGATTCGAAACTGCGACCGTAGCAGCAGCGCGGTTCCGGACTGAAGGGCCTAGAACCGCTCGGCCACAGCGGCCGGCACTTACCAGTTAATTTCCTATCCAGATCAACAGTCGGCGTAATTTATACGAACACGCTACGTTAGTGACGTCAATTAACGTTGAAACAATTTTCTTAATACCTCTAATTTCCTAAGTTCCTTTCATTTTCATTTCCTCTTCAAGTCCCGTTATCTTACGTCTTCCAATTCTGTAGCACTGAAGTTACGCAATCATCTACTGCTTACCTTGAAATCATTGTTATCTATGTCGTGTTCAATTTTACGTGCATAACGTATTAGGTCACTATCATACACATCCTGTAAACTTTACTGAGTATCCTTGCCGGCCGCGGTGGTCTAGTGGTTCTAGGCGCGCAGTCCGGAACCGCGGGACTGCTACGGTCGCAGGTTCGAATCCTGCCTCGGGCATGGATGTGTGTGACGTCCTTAAGGTTAGTTAGGTTTAAGTAGTTCTAAGTTCTAGGGGACTGATGACCACAGAAGTTGAGTCCCATAGTGCTCAGAGCCATTTGAACCATTTGAGTATCCTTAAAAGGCGCGAAAACCAGTTTTTGTAACAAGTGCGCCTTGTCCTCCCTTGAATATCCATAGTTTTTGTTATGCACTACACGGTCATATTGCTGTGGACTTATTCGATGTCTGTTCGTAACAGTTTTTTAGTACTGTGGCCGATTTCCACGTACGTAGTTATGCTTATCACCCGCTCCGTGGACAAAGAGTGTCCTTTACTACGTTTCACTGGATACGGGATTTGAGACTCCCTGTCTGAAAAGGACCGTGAACTACATGGCTCCAGACCTCCTTGTTAAGCATGTATCGTCGTCTTGATACTCCTCATGCTCGTTGTCCGCACATTCGAGCGTATGTGACACTGATATGAGTCAACTTGCAGAAACGCTAATATTTCATGTGCCATTTCTTTCTAGCTCTCCGATATTCCTTGGGTTCCTTTCTGACGAAATGTCAACTTCGGCAACAGTTGTTGTATACATAATGTGATTTTTGTTTCGTTTATCGTTGCCATTACTATGCTTCGTATCAATACCACCAGCACTATAGTATTGTGAATTATTCGTCGACTAAGCAGTCCAACTAAGCTCTGTAGCTCACGCTGTGCTCACCACTGGACACTTCCGGTCCCATCCCCTCCTGCCATTAGTAGCAAATATTGTGGTTCCGTAGCAGACAATACGTGGGGCTCGAGTGCTTTAAACATCATTGGTCTTTTTCGACCTCGCACTCAAGGGGTTCCTTGTTAAATAAAATTTCTCTTAGGCGGACTGAACAGCAGCTAAATGTAAGGAAATGTAAGTTAATGCAGATGAGTCGGAAAAATAAACTTGTAGTGTTCAAATACAGTATTAGTGATGTGCTACTTAACAAAGTCACGTCGAT
Source organism: Schistocerca piceifrons (assembly GCF_021461385.2). Taxonomy (NCBI): domain Eukaryota; kingdom Metazoa; phylum Arthropoda; class Insecta; order Orthoptera; family Acrididae; genus Schistocerca; species Schistocerca piceifrons. The sequence goes on along the minus strand of NC_060139.1, from coordinate 519,037,147 downwards.
TATGCAGGGTGTCCCAGAAATGATGCGAAAAACTTGGAAGGGCTGCAGAGGGATGTCTTGAGGAGCAAATCGAGGATAGGAACCCTGTCCGAAAAATTCAACGACCCTACAGAGCTTCGAAGTTATAGGAGCCGGCGCCTGCCACAAACCCAACCCTTCTGCAGCAAACGTTACTGTACGGGGATGGGCGAAGGCGGAACATCCCGCAAAGTCAGTGATCGCCACTGATTGCCACGATCGCCAGGGGAGAAGGTGGAGCTAGCTGCTGCGTAGACACGCCTTGTCTCCCAACAGTGCGATGTTCTGCTGCCTTCGTGTAAGACGGTTTCGGGCACAGATTTCCATCTGTAGTTGGTTTTTATCCTTTATACAGAGAAACATTGGAGCGTTTAAAGGGTGCAGGAGAGAAACTGCGGATGGGAATTCGTGTCAAAAACCGTCATCCACCAAGCCAACAGAGCATTGTATTCACAGGAGGGTAAGGTCTGTTTACGCAGCAGCTGGCTCCATCTTCTCCCCTGGCGACCACGGCAGTCAGCCCTATCACTGAATAACAAACAACAATGAGAGACGTTCCGCCGTCGATCCGCCAGCTTACTGTCACGTTTGCTGCCGAAAGGGTGACCTAGTGGAAAGCCCTGGCGCCTATAACTTGGACGCTTTGTAGCGTCGTTGGTTGACATTTCCGGACATACGAGGTGCGACAGTAAAGTAATGAGACTGATATGAAAAAAATGTTGCTTACCGTTTTAGTCAAGTTAAGTGTTGTCTCCTTCAAAGTAGTTCCCTTCTGATTGCACACACTTTTTCCAGCGCTTCTGCCATTGATGGTAACATTTCTGGAACTCATCTTCTGTAATATCCTCCAAGACCCTCGTCACAGCTTTTTGGACATCTTGTGTTGTTTGAAAATGGTGTCCCTTGACAGTCATTTTGACTCTTGGAAATAGAAAAAAGTCGCACAGAGCGATATCTGGTGAATAAGGTGGCTGTGGTAGTACTGAAATTTGTTTTGTGGCTCAAAATTGCTGCACTGACAGAGCGGTATGGGATGGCGCATTATCGTGATGCAGAATCCAATTACGAGGTTGGCATGGACACGAGAACTCTTTTACGAAGTCTTTCTAAAATTTCTTTGTAGTAATATTGGTTAACTGTTTGTCCAGGAGGCTCCCACTCTTTATGAACAATTCCCTTGGAATCAAAGAAGCACACAAGCATGCATTTCACTTTTGAGCTTTTTCTGGTCTGCCGGCCGCGGTGGCCGTGCGGTTCTAGGCGCTGCAGTCCGGAACCGCGGGACTGCTACGGCCGCAGGTTCGTATCCTGCCTCTGGCATGGATGTATGTGATGTCCTTAGGTTAGTTAGGCTTAAGTAGTTCTAAGTTAGTTCTAGGGGACTGATGACCTAAGATGTTAAGTCCCATAGTGCTCAGAGCCATTTGAACCTTTTTTTTTTTTTGGTCTGGGTGATCCCCTTGAGCACCATTGCGAACTTTGGCGTTTTGTCTCTGGATCTTACCGAAAAAAACCAACTTTCCTCTCCAGTGATAACACGGCTCAACAATTCTGGATTGATTTCCGTTTGCTCTAACAATCGGCTGCCACATTTTTCCGTGTTCCTCGCTGTTGTGGTGTGGGATCTTTGGGGACCATTTTTGCACAAATCTTTCTCATACCAAGATCTTCAGTTATTATTAGACCAAACGTTTCTCGATTGATGTACAGTTCTTCTGCAATCATTTTCACGGATACCCTTCGATCAGATCGTACAAGTTCACGCACACTGCCCTAGTTGACATCCGTCCTTGAGGTTGACGGTCGTCCACTGCGGTCTTCAACATTCGTTCTGCCTTCACTGAACATTTTATGCCAAAGAAAAACTTGAGCTCTTCACGTAACCTCCTCACCAAAAGCCTTCTGAAGCTTACCGTAAGTAGTCATCGCGTTTTCACCCAATTTAACGCAAAAAGAAATAGCATACCGTTGCGCAGTATTATGCGGTTCCATTTCCGTGACGAGAGACAGAAACATGTGTTAACTTATTACAGCACAACTCACCACTGAGCAGTTGCATCGATGTCACTTGGACTAGAAGCAGCTTATAGACCTAGGTCAAAGATATTGTGCCTATGCAAGCCGGCAGGATTGACACACCTTGCAAAGAAAATCAGTCTGATTACTTTCTTGTCACACCTCGTATGCTCCTATTCTCGATTTGTTCCTAAGGACACCATCTGGAACCACTCCAAATTTGTTGCAATATTTCTGGGACAACCTTATATCTGGGCGTGACGTTGCAAAGCAGTGCCAGATCGAACGAGCAGCACGTAATGTCCGCAGTAAGAAATCTGAACGGTCGACTGCAGTTTATTGGGAGATTTCTAGCAAAATGTAGGATAAAGGATACGCACACAGAACACCAGCGCGATTTATTTTTGAGTACTTCTCGAGTGTTTGGGATCACCACCACGTGCGATTTGAGGTATTCCTCAAATAACTTCAAAGGTGTGCTAGAAGTATCAGTTATTGGTACGTTTGATCAACACACGAGTATTATGAAGATTCCAGAATGAGATTTTCACTCTGCAGCGGAGTGTGCGCTGATATGAAACTTCCTGGCAGATTAAAACTGTGTGTCGGACCGAGACTCGAACTCGGGACCTCTGCCTTTCGCGGGCAAGTGCTCTACCAACTGAGCTATCCAAGCACGACTCACGCCCCGTCCTCACAGATCTACTTCCGCCAGTACCTAGTCTCCTACTATCCAAACTTCACAGAAGGTCTCCTGCGAACCTTGCAGAACTAGCACTCATTCTGGAAACATCACCCAAGCTGTGGCTAAGCCATGTCTCCGCAGTATCCTTTCTTTCAGGAGTGCTAGTTCTGCAAGGTTCTCAGGAAAGCTTCTGTAATGTTTGGAAGGTAGGAGACGAGGTACTGGCAGAAGTAAAGCTGTGAGGACGCAGCGTGAGTCGTGCTTGGGTAGCTGAGTTGGTAGAACACTTGCTCACGAAAGGCACAGGTCCCGAGTTCGAGTCTCGGTCCGGCACACAGTTTTAATCTGCCATGAAGTTTCATTACCCTTTAGTTCCAGAAAACATTTCAATTCAAGGGCAAATACGAGTGTATTTCACTGCAAATAAATGCTGGTGAAGCTGATGTCTGTGCGCTTGTGCCGCCACCAGATGCCAGTGTCCATATCAGTTTGAGAGGTCACGTGACTAGAGATGCGGCTGCGCCAGCGCTACAGTGAGAGGGTGCTGACAGCGGCAACACTACTGCACCAGCGCCATCTGGAACCAACGTGGGAACCCGGCTGGGAACCCGGCTGGGAACCCGGCTGTGGCGGGAGAACAGATCTCTGGGTGCCAACGAGAGAACGTGGACCACGAGAATGTAGCGTGTTATGGAGCGGTCAAACAGGAAGCATGGGAAGATACGCTTGGGTAGCCTTTGGCTGGCGAACGGTTAGCAAGATCAACGTGGTGTTTGATAGAGCCATCGGTTTCAGTAAAGCAGTCTGTTCTGTGCACCAAATTCAGATTTTGAGGATCTTTCGTAGAGAGATCCGTACACAAATGCTGGAAAGTTCCCCAAGTCAAACCGACACCTAAGGAAGAAAATAGGAGTAATCCGCTGAATAATAGATCCATAACAGTAATGTCGATTTGCAGCAGGATACTGGAACATATACTGTGCTCGAACGTTATCAACTACCTCGAAGAAAACGATTTAATGACAAAGAGCCAACAAGACTTCGGTAAATAAAGTTCTTGTGAAACACAGCTAGCTCTTCGTTCTCACGAAGTAATGAGTACTATCGACATGGGACGTCAAATTGATTCGATACTTTTAGTTTTCCAGGAGGCTTTTGACACTGTTCCTCACAAACGGCTTCTTATGAAAATGGCGCGCCTATGGAATATCGTGTCACTTGTATAGCTGAATTCGTGAATTCCTGCCAGAAAAGTCACAGTTCGTAATAACTGACGGAAAGACACCGAGTAAAAAGAGTAATAGCTGACGTTCCCCAAGGAAGTGTTATAGGCTCTCTGTTGTTCCTGATCTACATGAAGGATTTAGAAGACAATCTGAGCAGCCCTCGTATTTTGTTTTCAGATTATGCTGCCATTTACCCTCTTGTGAAATCGAATTGCAAAAGTATTTACACAAGATACTGTATGGTACAAAAAGTGGAAACTGACTCTAAATAACGAGAAGTGTGAAATTATCGTCGTGAGTACTAAAAGGCATCCGCTAAATTTAGGTTGCACAATAAATCAAGCAAACCTAAAGGCTGCAAATGTAGCCAGATATTTATGGATTACTATCAGGAATAATTTGAGCTTGAACGATCGCATAGATAATACTGTGAGGAAAGCAAACATAAGACTGCGACTTGTTGGCTGAACACTTAGAAAATATAACATTTTTACTACAGAGACTGTTTACACTAGGCATGGCCGCCTTCTTCTGGAGTATTGCTGTGCGGTGTTGGATCCTCATCAGATAGGATTGACGGAGGTCTTCGCAAAAGCGTCTCATTTTGTACTGTCGCGGGAGAGAGTGGCACGGATACGATCCACGAACTGGGATGGCAGTCATTAAAACAAAGGCGTTTTTGGCAGTGGCAGGACCTTCTCATGAAATTCCAATCACCAACCTTTTCCTCACAGTGCGAAAATATTTTGTTGGCCCCCATCTACATAGGGAGAAATGCTGATGATGGTAAAATAAGAAAAATTAGAGCTCGCACGGAAACATCTAAGTGTTCGTTTTTCCCCGCTCTTTTAGAGAGTGGAACGGTAGAGAAGTAGCTTGAAGGTGGTTCGATGAACCCTCTGCCATGCACTTTGAATTGTAGAATAATCAGGTAGATACAGATGAAGTGGGTATACCTACCTGTTTGGCAAGCAGCTCTCTCCAGGTTCCGGGGCATGTTGAACGCCTGCCCGTTGCGCGTACGGTACAGTTCTTACAGAAAGCCGACGGCCAGTTGTATGGTGTGTTTATGCAATCTTTGTGTGTGAGCTTGACTGTGTTCATTTGCACTATTGTCAAATGAATATGTCACTGATTGATCACACTTGACATAGAGTTCAAGGTTTAAGTTGAGCTGTCGGTTTATGTAACGTTACTCAGTGAATCAAACTGCGTTTTTGTTGCTGGTGCATATGCAACTGAGTAATATACTGTTCGACACATATCAGTCATCGTGATACTTCTATTTACTTGACAGTGTGTAAATCAGCAAAGCCATGGGCTCCATTATCGGAAGATGAACTTGTTGTGTATTGGATATTCTCTACAGTGTAGTTTTATTTGGCTCTCAACTTGACGTTTACCTTGAATGTAACTGAGTGAATTTATTCTCTGCTTTTAATATTTTTGATTATTATTGCTTTTATTCTTTGAGATTTCGTTAGTCGCCGTGGGCTGTATCTATTTATTAGCGACTCTTGCATTTGGCTTCTTATTGTGGAAACGTTGTCCTGTTAATAAACGTTTCTTGTCGGATTCGCTACCCAGATGATTGATTTAAAAGTAAAACTGTTTTAACGAAGTCTTTTATTTATTGTCAAATAAAATGTTGAAAGTATTTGTTTACTCACACTCCAACACAGCCATGCCATTCACACTACCAGCCGTACAGTGGTATTCCCCAACTTAAGTCATTGTGAACGAATAGTTGCGTCTGGATATTTAGTATGTGACAAAACAACGTGTGAGAACTCAACAACACGTGCTGTCATTCTTTCGCAGGTTTAGACACCCCGTATAAGGTAAGAACAAAATTACTTTTATCTTAAAAAACTTCGGCCTCTTTCCGTGGCACACTTTAAGACGGAGCCTGGCACGAAAGTCCCACTTGGCGGTGTTTACATCGCAATGACCGTTTCTGGCCGCCTTTCTTTTCAATTTTACAGCATTTCTCAGATATTTATCCGAATATCGCTGCGCTTGCCTTTTCGGGGGCATTCAAATGTCTCGAAAATCTCGTTATGATATCTTGAACCGTTCACTAACTAAAAGGGTTGTTACGTCTTACAAGACTCATTTTGCACATACAGGATGTAAATAATAAGCTAGGTACACAAAATTTTATAATGTTTAGAGGAGGCGTAGAGACACTTCCTTTTAGGTGACAAAAATAACAGAAATGCAGTTTCCTCGCTAGGGGTAGTAATGGAACTGATCAATGGACCATTTTCTCTTTGTTTTGCATTCGCCGATACAAGCAGTCACGATATTTACAAATTCTGAGAATACCCGATACATTAAGACGACCAGATCACATATTAAACAGACATTTTTCTGAAATCACATCAATTTATGTTCAAAGGACGAATCCTTTTTCATAAATATAATTATTTTCACTGTTTCAATTAAATTCAAAATTATGTTTGATTGCCGTTATTGTCGTTTCTATGTTTATACTGGGTAATTATTAGAAAACATTTGTAATAGAAATAATTAACCATGTATAAATTTCTGTGGATGTAAAAGTCGATACTCTGTAAGAGCGTTGTGCTGCAAGATTTTGTATCCCTGGTCTTTCTTTACTAACACGTTTTGGTGCGTCTTTATAGTAGGGTGGAGTCTGTTCAGTTTTATTGTAGGAGATACTAGTAGCTGTATCAACTTAGCAGGAAGTTTTCGGATCGCGTGTGCAAATCGAGATTATGCAATGTCAGGATTAGAACATTGTATCGTGCCTACAGATGATCATTTCTGGTACTTACTTTAAATGAAAAAAAGCAGAAGTGAACCTCCTAGATGAGCCGCGAAAGACGTCGAAGTGCAATAAATCAAGACAATAAGTCGAGTAACGAGCGTTACCAAATTCTTATTATTCATCAACATTATTTTATAAATAATTCATCCGCCTCTCGTATTTGCTCTAATTTGCAGAACAAATTTCGTGCAAACGGACGCAAACTAGAATTCTGCCAGTTTCGCAGTAAGTAGGGTGGTTTGAGTGTCCCTGAAAGTTTTGACGCTACGGAAGTTCAGAGATGGTGATCTAAGTGCAGTCTGATGAAAGTTGTTTAAGAGATGTCGCTGAAAATGACGTCAGTTTACATTAACGGACAACCGACATCTAGATACTAATGATTGACCAATGCGCTGAGAATTGTATGCAGGCTAGTATTGCTCACAACTAACTGACTGGGCCATATATTTTGCCCAGCACGCTCGGTACACGAAATTACAGTATCTTTCTGCGTGAAATACTACCGGAAGTATTGAAGAACGTCGCGCTTGACTCAGGAAACTGTATTACGGCTCCCGTTTGATGAGGTCCCACACTTTGCCGTTTATCTCAGAGAGCATTTAGACCAACCTTTTCAAACTTTCTGTATTGGGAAAGGTGGGTCAGTAGCGTGACCACCACGATCTCCTGTGAATATCGTTTAGGGTGGAAGATGAAACGTTTGGTATACGAGACACCGATACGCGCTCCACAACTGACGGTTGCCAGTTTGGCTGAAGCTGTAGTCATTATTCCTGGAACACCTAGTTCTTTTGAACATATTAGACAATCACCAGCGCGCAGCTGCCATCGTGCGTTGAACGATTGTATGGCACTAAGGGACAGGAGACCCCGTCTGGAGGTGTTAGGCCGCCTGTTGCAAGTCGCCTGTCTTAGTTTCACACTCCGTCCTAAGAAGGAAATACATGCCTACAAAACGTACACTCTTTGACATAAAACTCGACCGTCGGCCGGCCGCTGCAGAGGCTAAGTCCGCGCTGATCGCGACATGGGGCAAATAAACTGGCCAACTCGCTAATTCTATAAGTCCGGCTATCTGCACAATCTGGCAACACTGTAGACTGCGGGACTTCCTGGAGGAAGTCTTGTCCCATATAAGAGAAACCAAACACTGTTTACGCCCGTGATATAGTGGTACCGTGCGTTGTTTCTATCTATAATGTCTGTGGATCGATACTACCTGGCGCAAAAAATTTTTATAGCCTCTTCCAACTGAATGCTGAAGACGTGAGTGTAATGGCAATTCAGATTCAATCTGTTTCACTTTCTATCACACCGATAACAAACTTTTATCCAGTAGCCATTTTGCGGCAGATTTCTAGCAGAGTGTCCTCCTCTGGACGCCGCATGCGACAAACCTCTGGGATACATTTGCTGGCTACTGGCAGCGGCCGTGGCGACAGCAGCGGCGCTGCACTCCCCCGTTCTTTATCGAAAGCGCCTGCTACCGCTCATCGCTTTTGATAATTTAAAACGCTTTATTATTATTATTATTATTATTATTATTATTATTATTATTATTATTATTATTAAATGTTGCTTCATAGAAGATTTCTACGATTTCCATTCTCACTCGAAAGCAACAGAGACTGACGCCCTGATTAGTAGATGGGTACTGTATTACATTAATCGGCAAGAGCTGCGTATGGTCCGAAATTAATTTTATAGACTTAGACGAAATTAAACCACCTCACTACATTCGATGAATTTATAAATGCTTCACACCTCTGTCTTTTCCTTTCAAAGTCAATTATTTGTGCAACTTTTGGCCAATATTCGGATGTTTTCGTCAAGCCAGAGTGAGCGTCTGTGGTGTAAAGAGTATTATAGTTTTTGTTTCATTCCTTATGGTAAGTCTATGCGATAAACTGTTTAAATACCTTCTAATGCATGGTCTGTAGCAGTGCAGGAACACTGCACATTTGGAGTTCCATGTATAGATTCATGAAGTATTTAACGTTGATCGGAAATGATAGTTAAGGTCATCAGATTTAAGCCAGAAAACGTTATCGATTTTGAGGTCTCATAGAATGGAAAGGAATTGCTAACGCCGGTGTCAGCAAACGTCTACAGTTGATTGCTATTGCAAAATTTAGAAGAGAGGAACTATATTTATCAACATATTCACTTCATAAACAACCTCCTGACATGTTAGACCCATATGACAAACAAAGCTCAAATTCGAATCGTTGACAGTAGGTTTGAATCTTTTCAGAAACTGTTTTACAGTGAAACATCTTGGCATTTGCAAAGCAGACATCCATGATATTAACATAATTTACTAATTCGAAATTACAAGGAGATTTATGTGTAAAGGCAATCTTCAGATTTAGCAGTTTGCAACTCCATTAGATAAAATGGAAAATAAAACGTTTTGTTCAGTGGCATTCACCGAGATTGGAACTGCCATTTCATACAGCACCAGCATTGCAACGCATAATGGAATCGATGAGCTAACGACACACTGGCGGCAACAGGCGGACTATAGTCATTGCGATAGTGCCTGAGCCTCAAAACGCAACATTAAACCCATAAACAGATGTTACTTATGTGAAGAATGCCGTTGTTGGAGTCCAGAAATTGAATATGCTTTCTAAGTGTCTCATCTTACAGTGGATTATATCGTATGAGTCTTCGATGTGAAAAACGAATTCCAAGTGAATTTAGCGACTAATGCCGGGCTACACCCGGAAGTAAATGCACTCTCACAGTAATGAGAAATACTTGCTACGGCGCTGCCAATTCTCAGCTCTCTTAGGAAACAGATCTTTAGCGAAATGCTTGTCGTGATTGTCCGATACAGTTCTTCAGAGGGGAGACGCGCGCGCACGTTTTGTTTTTATGCGGCGTTCTCCCCTGATCGTTTCTGACGTCGCCTTGTGGGCTACGTATACATTTGAGGCATTCAGTTATCATTAATCCATTCCGCCCCGGCAGCTGAGTGGTCAGTGTGACACACTGTCAATCCTAAGGGCCCGGGTTCGATTCCCGGCTGGGTCGGAAATTTTCTCCGCTCAGGGACTGGGTGTTGTGTTGTCCTAATCATCATCATTTCATCCCCATCGACGCGCAGGTCGCCGAAGTGGCGTCAAATCGAAAGACCTGCACCAGGCGAACGGTCTACCCGACGGGAGGCCCTAGCCACACGACATTTCCATTTTTATCATTAATCCAGAATGAATTAAGTTTCAGCTTCCGGCGTGGAAGAAGGCTGTTGACGCCGACATTATATCATTACAACGCAGGGAAAGCAAAACGGATGATTCAGTGTTTCTCATTCAGCATAAAGCATGTGAGATAATTTTCCATAACGTTCATAATCATCTCAAAATACAAACGAAGTAAAAATACATCCAAAGCTTATTTTAACTGAATGTAATATAAGATATCAAACACTTTGCACCAGATGTCGAATGTGTCCACGTGCAATCTTTTGCAGCATACATATAGAATGTCATGATTACCACGAGAATGAAGAAATATGTTAGTATGGATGGAAGCAAGAAGAGAAGCAATCAACAAATATTCTATTCCACATGGCATTCATTTCATTTGAGATTTAAGAAGAGGTAAAGCAGTATGTTACTTTCGTTAACACGAAAAATATGCCGCACATATGGACAACGAGGAAGTCTGTGTATTCACAAGTTTCCTCCTTGAAATGTGTATACTCTATTATATACTAACAAGGGAACCTCCCCATCGCACCCCCCTCAGATTTAGTTATAAGTTGCCACGGTGGATAGACCTTGAAAAACTGAACACAGATCAATCGAGAAAACAGGAAGAAGTTGTGTGGAACTATGAAAAAAAATAAGCAAAATATACAAACTGAGTAGTCCATGTGCAAGATAAGCAGTTCCAAGCACAGACGAACCTTATAAGAGCCGTGGTCCCGTGGTTAGCGTGAGCAGCTGCGGAACGAGAGGTCCTTGGTTCAAGTCTTCCTTCCAGCAAAGATTTTAATTTTTTTATTTTCAGACAATTATCAAAGTTCAGGCACTCACACATAATCAACCTCGCTCTCCAAAATTCCAGGACATGTTCAGATTTGCTTGGATATATGCAGGATTTGACGGTCTACACACGGAAAAATTTGAAAACGTTAAAGACATATGTTTTGACACAGCACAGGGAAAAGTGTGCGACTGTAAGACGTTTGGATTCATTTGTTGCAGTTTATGTGACAAACTCTTATGTTTTCATCACTTTTTTGGTAGTGATTATCATATCCACAAGAAAACCTAAATCGGGCAAGGTGGAAGATTCTTTTTACCCATTCGCCAAGTGTGCAAGTTAGGTGGGTCGACAACATATTCCTGTCATGTGACGCACATGCCGTCACCAGTGTCGTATAGAATATATCAGACGTGTTTTCCAGTGGAGGAATCGGTTGACCTATCACCTTGCGATCAAATATTTTCGGTTCCCATTGGGGAGGCACGTCCTTTCGTCTACTAATCGCACGGTTTTGCGGTGCGGTCGCAAAACACAGACACTAAACTTATTACAGTGAACAGAGACGTCAATGAACGAATGGAAAGATCATAACTTTGCGAAAATAAAGAAAAATCTTTCACTCGAGGGGTGACTTGAACCAATGACCTCGCGTTTCGTAGCTGCTCACGCTAACGACGGGACCACGGCGCTCCTGATTTAAGATTGTCTTTGATGTTGCGTATGGTCGCGTGGACTACTCACTTTGTATATTTTTCTTATTTTTTTATTGTTCCACACAACTTCTTCCTGTTTTCTCGATTGATCTGTGTTCAGTTTTTCAAGGCCTATCCACTGTGCCAACTTATAACTAAATCTGAGGGGGGTGCGATGGGGAGGTTCCCTTGTAAGTAGCCTGATCATTGTTTCCCTGATGTTATTCTCTTGTTTGGCCCCTAAACGATGAACAGATTCCAAATGCATGTCTCTGCATGAAAGTATTTGTTCGGACCCTCCCTGAGTTATTTTTTGTGTATTTCCTTGGAATTCATGATGCAGACCGCTTTGCTCACTCCCCCCCACCCCCACCCCCGCCCGTCGAGGGTTATGTCTCCAAACTAAACCGTTTTTTATCCGCTGGCATAATTTATTCAGACAGCATCGGCACAAAACTATCAAACAAAGCCTTCGTTTAATATCTTGCCTAATGACTGTCGTTCCTTTCTTAATAGTGATCCTTGACAAAGCATTTTAACGAAGTTAGTATTTGTGTGTGACAGATAACTGAAAAAAGATATCCTTTTATTTTGTCAGTCTTCGTTTCTCCACTGAGTTGTGAACGGTTCTCTTTATCAAACGCGTAGTAGCGTCACAAGGGCAACTGCCGCAATGCAGTCGCAGTGGAATCGAGAGAGCAGGGTGCGTGTGGTTGCACTGATTGAGCGTGGCAGCTACTCGGCAACAGAACCTGGCGAAAGGTGTGGAGTACAGGCAAGAACAGCTAGACGCCGGTGGGAAGGATACAAGGAAACGGGCTATATGAGGCGGAAAAGAGGAGGTGGACTGATCCGTGTGTCTACCGCAGCAGGTGATCAACGTGTTTTGGCGAATATACGTGCTAATCCATTCCTCAGCAGCCGTGCCCTGAAAGAGCTATCTCAGTTTCGGGGCAGCGGAAAGACTGTTACGAGGAGACTGAAAGACGCAGGATTACTTTGTCGGACAGCTGCTATAAAGCAGCAATTAACCGATTATCAGAGGGCCGACCGCATGGCTTTTTCAGCAGAATATATCGACTTTGACTGGAGTAGAGTAATCTTTTCGGATGATAAAATATTTTTTTCCTGTAGCGACTCCCCTGTTCAAGTGAGACACGAAATTTTCTCAATAAAGTTATCAGTTTAAGCTGTTAGTGACTTTACATTTGTAGTAGGCACAAAATAATAAATATAAACAGTTCCCTACATCATGATTTTAGTAGATCATCCCTCATCTGATAAATAAATGTGTCTCTTGAATTTGTGAATATTTGCATTAACACGCAAATGTTTTTAGCGTTTGGTATACCGCACACGAGGACAATGCTTCCAGCCATTACATTTTCTCTTCTTAGGCTTCTCTCCACAGTTAATTCTTATACGACTCTGCGATTCGTTTCTATCTCCTTCTACCTTGTTCTGGTCATTTTCCGCTACATTAAGTATCCTGTGACCTGTAGGTGGACCATACTTTATTTTTTCAGACCCCATCTTTCACTTCCAAAGAAAAGAGTATTCCACTTCATCCATTTTGCAGTGTGTTTCTATATTTCTATCACTTGTGTGTTTACTTCAAAGAATATTATTCGTAAACATAAATGGTTTTCTATCGCTGTTCTTCGCTTTACTTTTGTTAAGCATCTATTTCTCTCTCATTCTGGTCCTGAAGTGCTGTACTTTTAATTCCATCAGTTTTTATTGCTGTGTTCATATGTTTATTACTTTTTATCATTGCCATTACCATTTGTTGTTGTTCTCACATTCCAGTGTTATTATTTTCTCGATTTTCGTATAATACCTGCAAAATGTTGTTCATTCTGTTTCTAAATCTGGAACTATTAGGAAATTGTTAAAAAATGTGATTTAGCGTATCTTTTCACAATTGAATTTAACTGTTAATGTTTCCCGTTCCGTTGGTTGTATTGCTTCTGTAATATATATATATATATATATTGTTAAGGAAAGTGGTATTCCATACTTTGCGAGTCGGTAGTATGGACTAAAAGAAGACAACCTGCGTATTGTAAGAGCCACACGAACTTCTTCAATACAAGATAAGTGTTTTAAATAGAACAACAGATGTGTTTCACAGTAGTAAAGGTGAAGAAGTGCTCAATGCTCTTAAGATATTGATTTCAGACTCATTTCTCTTGTTTAGTGGACATGTTTGTCTTGTTTCTGTCCATCCTATCAGCTCTCGAAATGTGGATTATTTCTTTTTAATACCCTGTATCTGAAGCATATATGTAGACAAAGCATATATGTAGACAGACTTTACATTCCTTTTTTATTACATTTGTATTTGTTATTGGGCTCTAATGTATTCAAAAATTGGAACCAATCAACTCAGTCCAGGCCAGTTTTTTATAATAGCAAAATTATACCTTCCATTTCGAACCATTCCTATATCAATGAAGGAATTATTTCTTTAGCAGTTCATTTCTTCTCTTTTAACTAGCAGCACATGCAAACCGGTAACTGATTTATTCTTATTTTGTTCCCGAATAGGCCTGCCCGAATAAACCGATCTATATTTCCTTTCATTAAAGTTGTACTATATTCGTATGTTTGTTGGAGGCATGCTGTACTTTTCACTGTTGAATGCCTTGACTGATTTTTCTTTTAAAGTTAAGCATAAGATAAAATATACTTTACAGTACTTTACTAACATTTATAATCGTGATCTGTAACATATCCCCCAAGGTGTACACTCTTTTTCTCCAGGTCACGTCTCGTAACTTAGAATATAATTGCGCAGTAATGTCCACATGTAAAATTAAAATGTGTTCAACGTTTCGTAAGTGTATTTCCTCACCTCCTGGCATGGGTGAATGATAACACATCTGTCAAGCAGGAGAGGCGAGGTCTGTATCACCTAACTCCAGGTCGTTCACGCTCGTTTATGCCAGCCACTTTGACATGGGAAGTGCCTGATGACGGGGCTAGGAATCGGAGTGTGAACGTACTGATGACGTAGTTTGTGGTTCCTGGTGTCTCAACCTAAAGCCGTTCACCCTAGTGTGCTTTCTGCCAGGAAATATCGTCCTCGGAAAGTGGACAGGATGGTTTTCTCTTCCTTTGAAATTGTGAGATAGCCGCCATCAGCACGTTTCCAAGATAGTGGACAGTTGTTCACGAGATTTGTTTCTCGTAAATCTTTTTCTTTATTCCTCCTTTACATTCAGTTTTGATATCAGCTGACAACTGCCTGCATTGCCTTGATTAAAAATTATATGACAAAGAAACAAATTGTTTTCATGTTTAATATTCCGTAGTCGCATGCAAATATATGAATTGGGTTACGATTTACAGATTTTATGATCTTAGTCGTAACAGTAACGCTGCATGCACGAATTGTTCTTGAGCAATGAGCATTACATAAAGATATGTACTCGTAATGGTATTTAGTTCTCACTAATATGAAGGGATGACTTATTTCACTAACATTCATGAAATCAGCTGTTTATCTCAACTGTAGGCGTTTACTCCCAGCGCGGGACGCGTTGACACGAGGTGTGAGCAGGCGACGTCTGCGGCCGCGGTCTCTTTCAGTAAATGCAACACATTGAGCGAACGAGCACGTGTAAAGTCCATAGAGAATATCTCGCTATAAAACAGATTTCTTTCTTCTATATATCTTTGACAGTGGAAAGATAGAAAAAAGAATTGTATAGTGAAGGCTAGCAATCGTTTTGTATAAGCGAAGCAGATTAGCTTTACAACCATGCAACAGAGTCCAACAGTTCAACAGACTGCTGCACTGTATTGAACAACTTACACCCCACCTCATCATTACCAAAGCATAGGAGGACGGCATATTCTGAAAGAAGTCCTACCTGCGTCTTATAACTGACGCCTTAAACTATATTCTGATCCCCGTCACAGCAGCCTCCCCTTTTCAATGTAGGTTTTTGTCAACAGCTATCAGCAAAGGATTTTTCAATGTGTAATACTCCGAATAATTTATAAACCTGTAGCTTAGACTACACAGCCAATGCAGTTGTCGAATTTTTTCACAGTATGGAAATTCATAGTATTAGTCAGAAGTATTTAATTTCTAAGTTAATGGATGATCATTTCTTTACAGGACCATAGCCCGATTCATAATAGCAGAGCTGTCCAGAATTGGTTCCAAGGTCAGTAGAGAATAAAACTTCTTCCTTTCGTGCTAAAATCACCAGACCTCAACCCCACTGAAAATATGTGGTTCAAAAATGGCTCTGAGCACTATGGGGCTTAACATCTGAGGTCATCAATCCCCTAGAACTTAGAACTACTTAAACCTAACTAACCTAAGGACATCACACACATCCATGCCCGAGGCAGGATTCGAACCTGCGACCGTAGCGGTCGCGCGGTTCCAGACTGAAGCGCCTAGAACCGCTCGGCCACAACGGCCGGCGGAAATATGTGGGCGGAGGTTACGTGGTCTTTACCACCTGGGTCAAGGAATTCAGAAACTCTGTGGGAAAATATAGAGAATACATGGTGGAAGATAAACGATCATCACAATCTCTCGAAGACTTTAGCCTTCTCATTTTCCCGACGCTTTCGAGAAATCATAGACATCGAGGGAGGATGGGTAGACTACTGAAATAAAAGTGAAACCCAAACCAGTTGCGAGGTCCTAAAGTGTTCCGGAAAGCTACTAATGCTAAATGGTCCATGTGTATTCCCATTAAATGTGTCACTGCGTGATTCTTACACATAACATCTACTAATCAAATTCTTTACTCAAAGAAATAAATAAACAAATGTACGCGCAACGGATAAATGTTTAATTTTGTAGTATTAACCCCAAATTTGGTACACTGTTAATCACCCGACTGTGTTTAAAGAAAATACATAAGTAACAGGAATCGTAACTGGGCCTGCATAATAACTCCTCCGTTCTGTAAGCTATTTCTTTTCATTCTGTCTTACTTTCATCTCTCAAAACATAATAACGGTATTACCAGTAACATACAGCATAAAATTTCCTAACAGCTGCTCTTGTAACAGCACTTATAAAGATATTTTACTTGCTATGGTTCCTCACCCACGGGGAGGATTGGAGGATAGCCCACAATGCTTGATTCATAACGTCACAGCAACACACTATCACTCTTATTACCATTGGGCAAAGCAGTGATCGTATCTCCACGCGGACCAGTAGTAGAAAAATTCTAACTTCTTCAATCACACCTCTCATTTATGGACGTGCCTCGATGTTAACTACGTCTCACGTGGCTGGAAAGTTCACGCGGTCGCGATTCCGAAATTTACGTTCCCCTCATATTCGTGTGCGGCACGTTATTTCAACTGAAAAAATGCCCTCCACAAGTTACCTAGACCGATTTCCTAATTATATGTCGGCACCATTAAATAATACACCATCCAAAGCCTCCCCTCCAAAAGATACATAAAAACACACACAGAACTTTTCACAGTACCTACAGTTCGTGTATAGCGTGGATAGCACGGCAACACGAATTACTATTATGCTGTTCCCCATTTTCTTTAATTCAGGAAAGCTATCTCAGTGATTCGCGCGTATCTTTCAAATCCCGTTGTTCTAAAAATCAACTTCACACGTAAATTTCTACTGACTCATTCCACAAGAGGCGACTTCTTATTCTTTCATATTAAATTAGCAACCTTGCCTTTATCCGTGAATTTCAGAAACTCGTCAAATTACAAATTAAAACACACACAAGCTACAAATGGCTTCTTTGAAAACTAATTCTTTCAGATCAAAATTAAGAGCATTACTTTCTACCATGAATTTTTGTTAGCAGCTTGATTAGTTACAGCCACGAGATAATATTTTCCTAGACTTCCAGATCAGATTTGAAACAAACTAACCAGAATCATTAATTTAAATTGACCATTACTAAAAAGAATTATGGCAAATCAACACATTCCTACTTATAAACTAATGGTTCCTAGTACTCAGTCATCCACTCTTCATCATTTTCTTCATCAGCCCCATGTGGTGAGTGCCAGGTCTTTAGACAATAATAGCTCGTCACATGTATCCGATTTGTGTCGTACCTGCTTTACAATTGAATTCTAACACTTAACTGTTCATCGAATTATTCAATCGAAATATCAATTTCCGTTAACTTTCAAGTTATTCTTCGCGGTCGCGACATGGTATTCTTAGATTTGCCTATCTTTTACCTGTCTATAAACAATTTGGTTCCCTCAAAAATATTATATTAAATTAAATATACCCTGAAAGAGAATGTTACCACGTAAGGCGGAACATTAGAGCCTTAAATAACTCATTTCCTTTCCCTTTGCGGAGAACATTTTGCTCCGCCACTTCCTCAGTCCATCCGGCTGCTTGAGTCGTCTCCAGGCAAGTGCCTTTCTCTTACCACGCTACCGCTCTCCCCCTGCCTACGGCGAGGGTGGTGTGCACCCTGGCCAATCAAGGCTCCAGAATTTCAAGCATTTGAAACTCCCGACTGTCTTCTTCCCAGCACACAATGAAATCTGCCCGGGCTTTTCTACTCAATGAGCTTAACCTAAGAATACAGACAAACCTAGCCCCCTTCTCTCCAATGTCAGAGACAGACCTTTACCTCACAAAACTCACATGTCTCTGCATATCGATACATTATTGCCTTCCCATGATTCTAATAATTTCGTTTCAATATTCACTCCCATTCTATCCACAATGCATACTATTTACCTTCCTCTCAAACCATTCGTGGACTATTTAGGATAAGATAAGTGGGGAAAGTGGGTTTTCATACATTATACCAAAATAATAAACTCATCCAGTTGCTCTGATCAGTTTCCTAAACACAGCAGGTTGGTTCAATAAAAATCAACAGCTCAGATCGAGCGTCTGATAACAGATACCTGATACCTGACGTAGCAAGATATTCTAGCAATTACATGTGGATAGTAATTCCCGTGCTAATAGGCCGATATTTTTGAAGTACAGCACCTTTGGGCTATCAGGAAGTAAATTCGGAGGAATGCGGCCCAATTCAGGGCGCTGCGTTGGCGGTGCCCACGCTCGATATGATGAGCCTTCTGCTCTTACTGTTATTTTGTTTCTTTCGTTCTGAGGTGTACCACGAAGTAAAGTTCTCATCCGCTAAGCGATTTTCGCTTCTATTCGAAAAGCTTCTTGAGTAGTCTCGCAGTGAACATTACCTAGAGATGATACTTGTAGTTTTTGAAGCAAACACATATGTCTAAGGATAACGAACTGTAGTCGAAGTTAAACCAGATGATACTGAAGAAATTAGGTTATGACATGCGACAGCGAGAGTGGTAGCCATTGTTTGCTACGTAGAAAGCAAGGAACCTCAGGCCTTCAGTAGTAAAATGTATGTAAAATTCAATAACAAGAAATCCTTTTTGATGGGGTAAGGATGCTAATATGATATATACCTGATGCTCAGGAAACCTTATCTGGAAGTATATGACAGGCTTCCTGCCATTATCTTATGTCGCTTGCTTTCAAAGACATATAGATAACCTATGGTAGAGCTTTCTCGTCATCCGATCACATAAATTGGAATAACAGTCTGAGGGTTATTACTAAATTGTAGGCACATGCCCACACCACATATCTAAAATTTGGAGAGCAGACTCTCTCGCGATAGATTGGATGTCTGGACCCTATCATGAAATATTTAGGCTACGAAAACACGTTCTTCTTGCTGTCAGCGTGGTCCAGACTGCAATGTTGTAAGAATCTTTTGGCAAACCTGTTGGCATAACAATGATTTGTAGCTGTGGGACTGATTCATCCTAAATTCGCCTGACATTTTCTTGTCATCTGTATGAAATACTGTGAATATTCCCTCTGATGATATCTTATTGAGTTAGTAATATTTTGTGAGTACAAGGTCATTTCATGCAGTATCTATCCCTTGTCTCATCCTTCACGTTGTGAGTTATCGGTTATCTACTGCAGCCGCGATTATGGCAATGAGAGAGTTTATGCATGGATTCCTTGGCATCACAGTTGTAAAGTAGTGACTTTATAAAACGGTAGTTGGCTCCGGATGCAGTTCCAGGTTTGCTGCAAAAGATGTGTCTTATCATTTCCTTTCGGTAAGTTTTAAGTCAGGTGCTACCTGTCACATGTAAGTGTCTCCTAGCAAACTGGCACGAGTTGCCATGATCGTAGACCTCACTAATCTTAAGTCACATCAAAATTACTGATAAATTTACTGAACAGATTCGAAGCATCTATGAGAGTCACGAATTTTACTTTGTTCATCAACTCGGTCTGAAATAAGAGGGCAAAAATTACAGGGGCAATGACCAAGTTTGTTAGTATGCATTATCTATGGTAGATCTGGAAGTGAAAACGCACGAAAATGCACAACTGCACTTTTGCGAACTTGTGTTTTATTTTTGCATCAATATTGTTGTGAACCCACCATCTGGTATCAGCGCTTTACATTAGCATCCATGATATCTAATCATTTTGATAGTACACCTGATAATATAGATGAGTAGGACACAAGACAGAACGTAGATAATGTCCGTTTGACGCCAACAGTGTGTGACATTTTACTTTTTTTGAATAGGACAATCATTTGAGCTGTAGTTAAAATAAGCTTACGCTGCAAGAGAATTCTCTTGTATTTTTCAGTGTATGGTCTGTTGTCGGTTTGAAGGCCTTCAATTACATCGGCAACTTAGCGCAGTTCCACCGAGGGCTGTCTGGAGTGGGGTGGAGATAGCAATGTGAAAGTAGCGAGCTGTCGAAGACTATCTTCATATTATTAGTGTGATTGTGGTTTCGTATATTCTTGACGACGTTTAGCACCTTTTCGGTCAGTCATCCAATTTCAGAATTCATGTTGAGTAATCCTGCTAAATTGTCATAATATTGTCCTTTTATACTGATGAGTCATCTGGTTAGTCGTCACGTTCAAGTGCCATCTACAACGCAAATTTAATATTACGATCCTAGAAACTAATCTGCAATACGTTTTGTATTTCATAATGAGAACTATCTACATTAACCGTCATCAAAACAATGTCAGGGAGCAGAAAGCAGCGGTACCTTGGTAACTACTTGGGGACCTGCTTGAGTCGTGTTCTAAGAAAAGGGTAGTTGCTGGTTCACAATATATTACACTAGCGAGAAGTAACGAATTTTCCTTTTTCTCTGCAAACATCCAGAACTAAATTCAGTAACAAAATGCTAAGAAAGTATTTGCATTGTGCCAGCTCAACGATCAACCTACTTTTATAGATTTTTATTTTACAGATAGTCTCGTTCTGCATTGCAATAACCTTCATTCATTACTTGCTTGTTCTTGTTACGATTATTATTGTCATTTCTCACTCGCAAGAGTTTTCACATCCTTATTTGGTATCGATGCACATCGAGAGTGTCTATGAAAGAAGGGAATAATGAATGTTACGTCATGCAGGGTACACTCATTTACTTTGGCATCCCGTGATCAAGCTTCAGGAGAAGCGAGATACGTGAAGATGTCAATAGGAGGTCAGATACAATGGCACAACTCTGCAACTACTCCTGTTGATTTAACAGTGTTACCAGATAAACTGGTGCTGCGAAATCAAAAATGTAGTGCAGACTATGCCACAGTAGCAGAGAGCTGCTAATTTCGGACCATGACCGTGAATTTGCATCTGCAAATGGAAGGCTTTGACTGATGTCTTGTGCTGATGCTGTCTGAATAAATTATTAGAGTGGTTTAATTTCGTCTAAGCCTATAAAATTAATTTCGGACCATACGCAGCTCTTGCCGATTAATGCAATACAGTACCCATCTACTAATCGGGGCGTCAGTCTCTGTTGCTTTCGAGCGAGAATGGAAATCATAGAAATCTTCTATGGAGCAACATTTAATAATAATAATAAAGCGTTTTAAATTATCAAAAGCGATGAGCGGTAGCAGGCGCTTTCGATAAAGAACGGGGGAGTGCAGCGCCGCTGCTGTCGTCACGGCCGCTGCCAGTAGCCAGCAAATGGATCCCGGAGGTTTGCCGCATGCGGCGTCCAGAGGACACTCTGCAAGAAATCTGCCGCAAAATGGCTACTGGATAAAAGTTTGTTATCGGTGTGATAGAAAGTGAAATAGATTGAATCTGCATTGCCATTACATTCACGTCTTCAGCATTCAGTTGGAAGAGGCTATAAAAATTTTTTGCGCCAGCTAGTATCGATCCACAGACACTGTAGATAGAAACAACGCACGGTACCACTATACCACGGGCGTAAAGAGTATATGGTTTCTCTTACATGGGACAAGACTTCCTCCAGGAAGTGCCGCAGTCTACAGCGTTGCCAAATTGTGCAGATAGCCGGACTTAGAGAATTAGCGAGTTGGCCAGTTTATTTGCCCCAAGTCGCGATCAGCGCGGACTTAGACTCTGCAGCGGCCGGCCGCCGGTCGAGTTTTATGTCAAAGAGTGTACTTTAACGTACAAGTTCCTGATTCGACACATGTTCTCGTGAGGATTATTGCCGAATAAATAATAATAATAATAATAACGAAATCAGTGAAATAATTTTGGCAGAAAACTGACAATGTCCAAGATAGAGACCATATAGAAAGTAGACTGTCAATATTAGGAAAAGCGTTTCCAAGCAAGAGTTGTTAACATCGGTTCGCACAAGACGTGAATAGAGGCACTTTAAATATGTTTATGCAGAAGAATGCTGAACGTTAGATAGGTAGAACTAATAAGTTGCTACTGAAAAGGTATTTAATCGAATTTATACAAATAGAAAGTTATGGCAGAGCTGGACCAAAAAAAGAGTTCGGTTGATACGTCACATTCTCAAGGAACAAATTTCGCTAAGTTTGACAGAATAAAACATCAGAAAATAACTTACTGCAGTTAAGTCTGTATTTTTATTTATAATCTGCATACACCCACTTATAAGCCAAAAGGTTATGACCACCTTCTTAATAGTTTGTTTGTCTGTATTTGGAGTGAAATACATCAGTGATTCTGCGTATCAGGAATCCGATAGTTTGTTGGCAGGTTTGTGGAGGTATGTGGCATTAGATGTCGACGCACCCGTCATACAATTCGCGTAAATAAAGGTCCGCTTTTTCGTGTACGCGGTGATGTCACCCGATAAAGACCCAGAGATTTCCATTGGATTTACACCAGGCGAAATTGGCCACTTGATATCAACATTACTTAACAATAATGCTCCTCAAATCACTGTGCACGGTTCTGACTCCGAGGCATTGCTGAAAGATGACATCGCTGTCGAGACGTACATCAAACATGAAGGGATGCAGGAGGTTAGAGCTGTCAGCGTGTCTTCGATTACCCCGTGCCCACAGCAATAGCAACTGACGATACCGTTGGGTCAAACGTGAACTCCTGGGGGTGACCTGCTGCGGAACTCTATGTTCAACAATATGCAATGAACGCTGTGCTCCGAAACACTTGCGCATTCACCAGGGTTGTGCTCCTTCGGCCAGATGCCACAGATCACCATCTATCCTACTTTACAAGCCTCGGAATCCCATGTTCTGTGAAGAGTCGCGGACGTGAGTATCATTTTCCACATGTCTGCACCAGAGGCAATATCTTTTCTTTTCTTTTGGCGATACGTTTTCATACTCACCACTATGGAATTAAACTATACTTCCTTCTGCATACCTAATTTCTAATATTTCTTCTTGGCACGTTTTATAAGCCTATTCAGTGTTTGCGGGTAGAGTGTTTTTCATCTAGTCATTCACCTTCAGTGTTAAAATATCTTCGAATGGTCCACGTCTAGTTTAATTTTGTTGTTGTGGCTACTGAATCTGTAAATATTCGTTGGAGTTACACCACGTTTTATAGATGATAATTGATGAAACTGTTAAAACTCTCTCTTCAGTAGATTACAATGAAGCAGTTCAAGGCAGCCAATAAATAATGACACAGTACTAAGGCAGCCTGAAAGAGTTGTATTAGCTCCTTGAAGCTGCAAATTTACGTTATTAAATGTCTTGAAAATATATGACAAATAAAAGCTTATATTAAATTTCAGCCTCCAGTTGCATAAGCAAATAATGCTTCGTCTATCACTGTGATGCGGGACTTTCTATGTCGTCCGATGCCATTGATCTCTTATCCACATGTTTACATACACATTTCACGTAATCGCTGTTATTTTCTATAAGTTTAAGGCTGTGCCACTGTTTATACTGTCTTCATAACGTTTTATAGCGTTGTACGCACCTATTATCCGATAAGTCCATTACTTTATATGTCTTCTATCTACGTCAATAGCTGGCTATGACATACAGCCTACTGGCTTTCTTATGTTTAATTGCTGATCACATATTGTATATCTAACCGCTAACCTGCATGAGACATTTGTCCTTATTATCATTCACAGACGTTATTTCTTAGCTAAGTGCCACATATTTCAGATTCTGTTATCCTTTACTTATGGCCTTTTCTTATTAAAAGGTTCCTTTATGCTATATAATGACATTGCATCCCATAAAACAGTAACTTCAGTTATTATGGTTTATTTGCCAGTAACATTTTAGCTGTTGTAACAACTAATGTTATCAATTAATGTTTATTCGTACTTATGTACAGTACACTTTTATATGTCTTTTACCTTTTATGATACGGCAATTTAAGTGACTTGTGGTTTTAATGTCATTAATACTCTGAACTACTGTAATAAACTATTTTCCATGATAATCTCAGTTAACATTTACTGGTTTAGGTTTATATTACTCCGAACGCGCATGCGCGCGACGACCAGCAGAGCTCGCTGCATCGCTGCCCGCGGCGCCCAGTTGCGACTCAGCGCCCGCGGCCCACCTGTCTGGCACGTTGGTGTGGCCTGTCGGCAGAACATCAGTAGAAGTGACACAGTCTTATGACTGTGTACTGTACCACCAACATTTTAAGTTTGACAGGGTCAGTATCTGGCATGTTTTAATTTTAATTTTATATTGTGACATTCTGAAGAAGGTTACATTATTATAGCCGAAACCTAGGTAAAGTTTATTTGCTTATGCAACTGAAGGCTGAAATTTGATATAAATATATTTCACAATTGCTGTCTGTGCTGCACTATGCTAAAAATATACAAATAAATGGCATTTTTCTTTACTGTTTTCAACTATTGGCACAGACTCGTCTCATTATAAATTACAAAAAAAAAGTATTACTCCATCATAAAGTGCTGCAAAACGAGTCAAAGATGTACCCTTCGACAGCCACCGGAGTTCCGTGTGCAAAAGCAACTTAATAAATCTCCATTACTGTCCCAGCCACCAGATCTGTATTTCGTTTGCGGTCGTACTTGGTTCAAATGGCTCTGAGCACTATGCGACTTAACTTCTGAGGTCATCAGTCGCCTAGAACTTAGAACTAATTAAACCTAACTGACCTAAGGACATCACACACATTCATGCACGAGGCAGGATTCTAACCTGCGGCCGGAGCGGTCGCTCGGCTCCAGACTGTAGCGCCTAGAACCGAACGGCCACTCCGGCCGGCGCGGTCGTCCTATAGCACAATTTAGTTTCACCTATGTAAAGTCAACTCAGTTATACCTTATGAAATTTAATTTGTCGTTGAGAACTTTACGCAAACCAAATGAAAATATTTTTTAAAAATCCTACCGCCTACCAACCACCACGAAAGCTAGGGGCGGTAGGGTCCAGATGCACTACCACTGCTGCAACCAATTTCTCTGAACACGCGCAGACTCTAGATGGTCGTTGTCAGAAGTAATAATTGCCCATGTTTCAAGTATCGGACAATTTGGACGAGTGTGATGCAGTAGTTATGCAGAGTGAAGAGGCTTGCACAGGAAAGACTAGCGTGGAGAGCTGCGTCAAACTGAAGATCACAACAACAAATAAAATATTTACAGACCTCTAGTATGCTGCAGATAAAATAGATTAGCAACTTTTCTTTTACTGAAATAAATGATTGGAATTCTGTTGAAAGTAGAGTTAAGAAGAATCTCTTATTTACTGGTGGTAACTATCGTCTTCGTAAGTAATTAAAATACATTCAGCGCAGCGAGTAGATCTGTGCATGGATGCGCACCGTGGCTCTGCCCTGTGTCAGATACCACTGCCGCCAATAGGAAGCGATGTGGTTGGTCCACAGTGGCGATGGGCTTACACAGTGCCACGGAAACTTTAGTGCACCGTCCAGTCAGTGCGCTGCATTGTCTCAAGGGCACCGACCGTTGAAAACGACATGATGCATCAGCTAAGAAATCTCACCCACAGGAACCTTCTCATGAATACCTTGTAACATCGCCTCTATCCTCGCTAGTTCGGTCGCCGTATCCACCTGCTGACATTCATTGGTGTTAGACGTGAAAGTAGGGGCATAATGTCCATTTCATTGTGGGACGGTTTGCATTGTTGTCACATTTATTGAAGACAGTGGCTTTCCCTGGGGGGAGGGGGGTAGGATGAGGCAATGCCACATTGTTGACATCAACACCCCTCTCCTTTCCCCCTCCCAACTTTCCCTCCCCTCCCACATATCTTCCCACACATCATCACCCCCAATCCTCCCACTGCCCCACACTTTCCCTCCCCTCCCCCCATTGTGAATTAGTGGGAAAAAGACTCAGTATGCGCTGAACTGCTGGAGAGGAAGGACATAAAGTACCATTTTGGGAATTTTGTCTGTTTGTTGATAAGTTTATTACCCTGCTAAAAGAATTTCCTAAATTTTGGAGAGCAAACCGAAAAAAATAGTTCAAATAGCCCTAATCACTATGGGACTTAACTTCTGAGGTGGTAAATCCCCTATACCTAGAACTGCTGAAATCTAAATAACCTAAGGACATCACACACATCCATGCCCGAGGCAGGATTCGAACCTGCGACTGTAGCAGCAGCACGGTTCTGGCCACAACGGCCGGCTGAGCAAACCGAACTGACAATTAGGCTACAGCCTTTCACCCTCAAATTCTAATAAACACAGGTGCATTAAAATAGGTGGGACGGTAAGAAACGCTCTCGTGAAAAAATAAATGGACCTCATAGCACTAAATGGGCAGTAACTTCTAGCAAAATACTGTTTATTTATTTAAAAATTAATGGCTGGGAAATGCGTTCAGTTGACAAGATGTTGGTCCTGGACAGAGAGGAGTTTAATAACTGTATTGTCTGTAAGCATACAGCTCAGAATTGTGTCCATAGCCTCCTACATGAGGAAAGGAATGAGGTAAACGGAAATGAGCGTTTGGCGTCAATGGCCGGGAGGCCCCTTATGGGGCAGGTCCGGCCGCCTTCGTGCAGGTCTCATTCGACGCCACATTGGGCGACCTGCGCGCTGGGTGGGGATCAAATGATGATGAAGACAACACAACACCGCGACCCAGCCGGGAATCGAACCCGGGCCTGTAGGACGGCAATCCGTCACGCTGACTACTCAGCTATCGGGGAGGACAGGAAGGAGGTGATAATGGATGGGCGTATGCGAGTACTTTTACCAAATAATGGTGGTGCAGCAGAATGGACTGAGGATGCACTTCCCAACTCATAGAGACTACTGTCTATTTTGGAGCTGTATGTGTTTTATGAAAGGGCTGGTCAGTCCACAGCACAGAAGAAAACTTCGTCCTATTCCATCACCCCAAACTGAATGAACCAGAAGTGCTCGCCTTGCTCTATGGGGCTCGACTGAGGATGTGTGAAATGTGTTTTGTTTCCTTTCCCAATGCCGTGTGTACATGTTCACCTTGTCATGTGCTCTAGTCCAAAATACCACCAGAAATTGATGGGGTACTGTCCCACAGCCGATGCTGGAAGAATTGCCTCCTACCGATCTACAAGTGTATAGCTGCTGGGAAATTTGTGCACAGGTACATGGTAAGAAGGGATAGGACAGCAAACTATCAATGAAGTACAGGAAGAGTAGCCTTCTACTGATCTACAAGCGTGCAACTGCAATACATGTTAATGACATCAACTCAATCACTTGAAAATGGCATAAAAGGCTGAAACCTGGGTCATAATTAAATTAACAACAATACAGTCAAATGTAAATTTAAAAATTTTACACAGATGCATTGTAAGAAGGGGTAATACGACAGACTATCACTGAAGTGCAGGAAGGGCAATATAAGCTGACACAACTAATGAAAAATGCTTCACTGCCCTAGTTACATGTCGAAATTGCGAAAAAACCATCACTCGTAAACAATGGATCATAATGCGACACACACACTGGGAACTGAGAAAAATCATTGTAGTGGCACAACTATTACAAAACCCACCCCAAAAGATGCATGTGTGTTCCCTTCTATGTTTGGATACAGACAAAGGAGCTGACAACCAGTCTCACTTCTGTTCTACCTTCCCTCCTCTCTCCTCTCCCCCCCCCCCCCATAGGTATTGTTGTCGGTTTTCCAACCTTGTGACCTGTTGCTGATGGTACACAAAGAAATCCATCTGCTGGTAGTGATATACTGTTCTTGTCTAAAGATATATGCCGCAGATGGACAAAACACTCAATGATAGAACGCTTCCTTCAAGTTGTCAAATGTATTTCTCAGAAAGGCGGTTCCCCTCCTTAAAACAGTAGAAAAAACCTGTCTATTTCATCTACATCTACATCTACATGACTACTCTTCAATTCACATTTAAGTGCTTGTCAGAGGGTTCATCGAACCAGAATCACACTATCTCTTTACCATTCCACTCCCGAACAGCGCCCTTGGGAAAAACGAACACCTAAACCTTTCTGTTCGAGCTCTGATTTCTCTTATTTTATTTTGATGATCATTCCTACCTACAGGGTGTTTCAAAAATGACCGGTATATTTGAAACGGCAATAAAAACTAAACGAGCAGCGATAGAAATACACCGTTTGTTGCAATGTGCTTGGGACAACAGTACATTTTGAGGCAGACAAACTTTCGAAATTACAGTAGTTACAATTTTCAACAACAGATGGCGCTGCAAGTGATGTGAAAGATATAGAAGACAACGCAGTCTGTGGGTGCGCCATTCTGTACGTCGTCTTTCTGCTGTAAGCGTGTGCTGTTCACAACGTGCAAGTGTGCTGTAGACAACATGGTTTATTCCTTAGAACAGAGAATTTTTCTGGTGTTGGAATTCCACCGCCTAGAACACAGTGTTGTTGCAACAAGACGAAGTTTTCAACGGAGGTTTAATGTAACCAAAGGACCGAAAAGCGATACAATAAAGGATCTGTTTGAAAAATTTCAACGGACTGGGAACGTGACGGATGAACATGCTGGAAAGGTAGGGCGACCGCGTACGACAACCACAGAGGGCAACACGCAGCTAGTGCAGCAGGTGATCCAACAGCGGACTCGGGTTTCCGTTCGCCGTGTTGCAGCTGCGGTGCAAATGACGCCAACGTCCACGTATCGTCTCATGCGCCAGAGTTTACACCTCTATCCATACAAAATTCAAACGCGGCAACCCCTCAGCGCCGCTACCATTGCTGCACAAGAGACATTCGCTAACGATATAGTGCACAGGATTGATGACGGCGATATGCATGTGGGCAGCATTTGGTTTACTGACGAAGCTTATTTTTACCTGGGCGGCTTCGTCAATAAACAGAACTGGCGCATATGGGAAACCGAAAAGCCCCATGTTGCAGTCCCATCGTCCCTGCATCCTCAAAAAGTACTGGTCTGGGCCGCCATTTCTTCCAAAGGAATCATTGGCCCATTTTTCAGATCCGAAACGATTACTGCATCACGCTATCTGGACATTCTTCGTGAATTTGTGGCGGTACAAACTGCCTTCGACGACACTGCGAACACCTCGTGGTTTATGCAAGATGTTGCCCGGCCACATCGCACGGCCGACGTCTTTAATTTACTGAATGAATATTTCGATGATCGTGTGATTGCTTTGGGCTATCCGAAACATACAGGAGGCGGCGCGGATTGGCCTCCCTATTCGCCAGACATGAACCCCTGTGACTTCTTTCTGTGGGGACACTTGAAAGACCAGGTGTACCGCCAGAATCCAGAAACAATTGAACAGCTGAAGCAGTACATCTCATCTGCATGTGAAGCCATTCCGCCAGACACGTTGTCAAAGGTTTCGGGTAATTTCATTCAGAGACTACGCCATATTATTGCTACGCATGGTGGATATGTGGAAAATATCGTACTATAGAGTTTCCCAGACCGCAGCGCCATCTGTTGTTGAAAATTGTAACTACTGTAATTTCGAAAGTTTGTCTGCCTGAAAATGTACTGTTGTCCCAAGCATATTGCAACAAACGGTGTATTTCTATCGCTGCTCGTTTAGTTTTTATTGCCGTTTCAAATATACCGGTCATTTTTGAAACACACTGTATGTAGGTTGGGCTCAACAAAATAAAATATTTTCGCATTCAGAAGAGAAAGTTGGTGACTGAAATTTTGTAAATAGATCTCGCTGCGACGAAAAACGTCTTTGCTTTAATGACTTCCATCCCAACTCGCGTATCATATCTGCCACACTCTCTCCCCTATTACGTGATAATACAAAAGGAGCTGCCTTTTTTTGCACCCTTTCGATGTCCTCCGTCAGTCCCACCTGGTAAGGATCCCACACCGCGCAGCAATATTCTAACAGAGGACGAACGAGTGCAGTGTAAGCTGTCTCTTTAGTGGCCTTGTTGCATCTTCTAAGTGTACTGCCAATGAAACGCAACCTTTGGCTCGCCTTCCCCCACAATGTTATCTATGTGGTGTTTCCAACTAAAGTTGTTCGTAATTTTAATACCCAGGTACTTAGTTGAATTGACAGCCTTGAGAATTGTACTATTTATCGAGTAATCGAATTCCAACGGATTTCGTTTGGAACTCATGTGGATCACCTCACACTTTTCGTTATTTAGCGTCAACTGCCACCTGCCACACCATACAGCAATTTTTCTAAATCGCTTTGCAACTGATACTGGTCTTCGGATGACCTTACTAGACGGTAAATTACAGCACCATCTGCGAACAACCTAAGAGAACTGTTCAGATTGTCACCCAGGTCATTTATATAGATCAGGAACAGCAGAGGTCCCAGGACTCTTCCCTGGGGAACACCTGATATCACTCCAGTTGTACTCGATGATTTGCCGTCTATCACTTCGAACTGCGACCTTCCTGACAGGAAATTTGTTATGGATGAAACAAACAATCAACAGTGGTGTGCTTTCAAACACTCTGAATGTGCACATACTGGCTGAAAGTGGCCTTGGCTAAGTAAAATCAGTCTCATGTAGGAAAAACGTGGAAATAATATGGCCCATGTCAATTAGATACACACAAACCTTTGTACAAATCGTCTCTCTATGTGCTGATCTGTCCACCCTGCCACCAAGAGGTGGCGAGCAGTGCCTGCACTTGCTGAAAGCAACTGCATGCAGTTATATCCTTTATCGCTTGCATTTACTCTACTTCTTCAGATAAACTGTCCAAAGGCTGTGTGGTAGAAGTTTCAGACGCTTTACTGTACCAAATAAGAGCTGTGTGTACGTGGGCTCGTGTGCGTGTGTGTGTGTGTGTGTGTGTGTGTGTGTGTGTGTGTGTGTATGTGTGTATGTGTGTGTGAGTGTCATGAACACTCATTTGTTGCATGAAGTATTATCATTGTGTATTCTCCATGTGTTATTTTTATGCTTGCTACATTTTTAAAACGAATAGTGTGATGGCAACAGTGCATATACAGGATATGGTACTAAAATCAATGAAATCTCCAGCTAAATGAGTACGAACTCACTCTTGTGGTATCAACTTACACTTGGTATAATGCATATTGAACCAATTACATTGAACCTTGCGTTGAATGCACTACAAATAAGCACTTAACAACATCCAGCAATTCTTAAACAAACATTCAGCTAGTAAATTCCATATAATGTGGTTGTAGAAGACTTCATCAGTAACGCAATGCTAGTAGGACCAAAAAACAACATGATAACCAGTACTGAGCGAACATTCAGGGAGGTATAGATACGTTTTTCTTCTGAGTCATACCAGTAAGTCTTAGGAGGAGAGAGATGTAATCCTCTTATAACTGAACAGCTATTAAAAATCACAGTAGCAATGACTATGTTACACTTTGAGTGCATCCCGGCCTTGATTCAACCAGAAGACGAAACACAATAACAACATCACACAAATATCGAAAACAAAATGTTCCACCAGAACAGTGCATGTGTCCCCACGTCAATGTTTGGATACAGACTAAGCAGATTAGAAACAGTCTTACCCCCTCCTACGTCCCCTTCTCCCTCCCTCCCTCCCCCCCCCTCCAAGAGATACTGGATTACCAGGCCTGTTGTAACCCGTGGTGGGTGGTACACAACAGGTCGATCCACTGTAGATTCTCTGCTTTGGTTGGTTTTGAGTTGATAATGATATACTGTTTCCAGTCTGCACCTGGACCCTCCCGTAGGCAGTGGTTCTGCTTTCCAAGGCCTGTTCTAACCTCTCACTGACAGTACACACAGACATTCATCTTCTGACGGTGTTCTCCTTTGGTTGGTTTTGGGTTGACAATGTTATACTGTTTCAGGACTGCAGAGAGCAAAAGTATTTCTAGGAAATCCCGACCCCTGAAACAAGTACCTGACCGTTTTTCATGGTTGGTTGAAGACAACTCTCTGCGTGAAGAACTGCCAACAGTATGCTGGGGTCCTCGACTGTGAGTTGCGGTTAGAATAGGCGGCTCTAGGGGCTGCATTACTTAGACTGGCAAGTGCTATGATAGGCAGCTGCTGAGGTAGCTGCGGCTGGTCGCTATTCAATATGCCAGCGCTGACCACCCCACTGCCACCGGCTGCTTCCAGTAGCCTCTCATAGCCCGTGAGCTCTCCTAGGCTATAAGCACTCAAAAATAGTGTCAGTGGAAGTCTTGTAAATAAATTGCCATGCATGTGTGGATTACATCTATTTTAGACGCATAAATATCAACACAGAACAGTGGTTTTCTCACTGCGTATTCATATGTTGATTACAAAAAAAACGCAGTCATTTTTACACTCAACAACAATCTACAATTCGCTTCCCTCCCTCCTCGTTATTTCTTATCACTCAACTGAGTAACACCACGAAATCAGTCTACAATGATTGATGGGCAATCTGCCGCGTCCAGACTTCTGAAAGAATCATTTATGTTTTATTTTCCTCAGTTTTACGTATTTGCCACCAATTTTCGCAATTTCACCAGGTTTTCCTTTTACTCACTTCTTGAGTTCCAAACGACTGCTCTCGATGACGTGACTATCAAGAAAACGTCTCATCACTTCGATGTCGTAATGCTATCGGCCAATGACATTGAAGCGTTTTCTCAATATCTATATCATTGCTCAGCTATCCCTTCCATTACTCTGCGAGTGCTATATACATGTGGACATAACGGGAACCCTGTTACACGGCCTACATCACATGACTCAAACACTGTTTCGTAGTGTGGGAAACAGACAGCAGCAGAGAGGAGATGCAAAAACTGCATTCACTAGCGAAAACACTTTATGAATTCGGTAATATTTTATTACAGTTGGCCATCTCTCCCTATGTGGATGAGAGTCACAAAGTATTCTCGCGTTCGTAGGATAAAGTCGGATCACGTCCAGTACAGCACTTCAAAACGAGCTGCCCCTTCGTTGAAACTATCGGGTTAGGATCCTGAGCAAAACTCTAGATGGTCTATCTATAGATCTTCTAACTGTTTCTCTGCTTTTTACCAACCCTCCCTGCAATGTTGTCTCTGATTTAATTTGGAACTGACCAGAAGTAGGAAGATACTATATCTGCTACAGTCGACGTCTCATGAAGGAACAGAAAGCACTGAGTTCCATGTAACTAATAAACTTCGATATCTGCTTTCAGAAAGAGCATAAATTGTGTTCCAAAGTTGCACAATCGATCGACTCAACTGATATAGACCAGTATTCTTATTCCAATACCGTAGCTTCAGTTCTGCGAAGACTGTTCCTTGAAAATCTTATTCACGTCACCCATCCCAGTGCACACGATCTCTCTAGATGCTGAGGAAGTTTGCACTCCGTTTTGATGAACAGTAGATATGAGCCTAATACATTAGAGAGTGCTGTGGTGATATAACAGATGGTTAGGAAGAAGTAGAAGAAGAAATGTATTTCTTATGCACGATGGAGCTCCAGACGGAAGGAGTTTGAAACATCTGGCGTAAATCACTATCAGTTCTGGAGTATTGTTCTAGTGTTTGTAATCCATACAAATAAGGCTTTGGTAAGAGAGAAATGACCATATATTGTAAACACACGTTCCTAAGGGTACATGGTTCTGCACTTAAACATGCTATATTAAAGCAGTCTGGTTCCCGATGAATTAGTCATGGAAGGTAGTGCTGTTAATAGTCCAGTGCAGGAAAAATATTTCCAACACTTAACATACATTCGCCCTCCAAGTTTTTGTCCCATTGACTACGGTGACCAACTTTAAGACTATAAAACTAATACACTCCTGGAAATGGAAATAAGAACACCGTGAATTCATTGTCCCAGGAAGGGGAAACTTTATTGACACATTCCTGGGGTCAGATACATCACATGATCACACTGACAGAACCACAGGCACATAGACACAGGCAACAGAGCATGCACAATGTCGGCACTAGTACAGTGTATATCCACCTTTCGCAGCAATGCAGGCTGCTATTCTCCCATGGAGACGATCGTAGAGATGCTGGATGTAGTCCTGTGGAACGGCTTGCCATGCCATTTCCACCTGGCGCCTCAGTTCGACCAGCGTTCGTGCTGGACGTGCAGACCGCGTGAGACGACGCTTCATCCAGACCCAAACATGCTCAATGGGGGACAGATCCGGAGATCTTGCTGGCCAGGGTAGTTGACTTACACCTTCTAGAGCACGTTGGGTGGCACAGGATACATGCGGACGTGCATTGTCCTGTTGGAACAGCAAGTTCCCTTGGCGGTCTAGGAATGGTAGAACTATGGGTTCGATGACGGTTTGGATGTACCGTGCACTATTCAGTGTCCCCTCGACGATCACCAGTGGTGTACGGTCAGTGTAGGAGATCGCTCCCCACACCATGATGCCGGGTGTTGGCCCTGTGTGCCTCGGTCATATGCAGTCCTGATTGTGGCGCTCACCTGCACGGCGCCAAACACGCATACGACCATCATTGGCACCAAGGCAGAAGCGACTCTCATCGCTGAAGACGACACGTCTCCATTCGTCCCTCCATTCACGCCTGTCGCGACACCACTGGAGGCGGGCTGCACGATGTTGGAGCGTGAGCGGAAGACGGCCTAACGGTGTGCGGGACCGGAGCCCAGCTTCATGGAGACGGTTGCGAATGGTCCTCGCCGATACCCCAGGAGCAACAGTGTCCCTAATTTGCTGGCAAATGGCGGTGCGGTCCCCTACGGCACTGCGTAGGATCCTACGGTCTTGGCGTGCATCCGTGTGTCGCTGCGGTCCGGTCCCAGGTCGACGGGCACGTGCACCTTCCGCCGACCACTGGCGACAACATCGATGTACTGTGGAGACCTCACGCCCCACGTGTTGAGCAATTCGGCGGTACGTCCACCCGGCCTCCCGCATGCCCACTATACGCCCTCGCTCCGTCAACTGCACATACGGTTCACGTCCACGCTGTCGCGGCATGCTACCAGTGTTAAAGACTGCGATGGGGCTTCGTATGCCACGGCAAACTGGCTGACACTGACGGCGGCGGTGCACAAATGCTGCGCAGCTAGCGCCATTCGACGGCCAACACAGCGGTTCCTGGTGTGTCCGC
Source organism: Schistocerca piceifrons (assembly GCF_021461385.2). NCBI lineage: Eukaryota > Metazoa > Arthropoda > Insecta > Orthoptera > Acrididae > Schistocerca > Schistocerca piceifrons. The sequence continues at coordinate 519,001,958 of NC_060139.1, read as the reverse complement.
TGTGCCGTGCGTGTGATCATTGCTTGTACAGCCCTCTCGCAGTGTCCGGAGCAAGTATGGTGGGTCTGACACACCGGTGTCAATGTGTTCTTTTTTCCATTTCCAGGAGTGTACCTTCAACACCAAAGAAGAAAAGAAACCTAGATTATTGTGATACATGCATATATAGCTTTCTGGAGGTGTATAGCGCCCACTGTTCGTGTCCGATTGTGGTTCGGAAATTATGCTATGCTCATATCAGTCCTATAAAACAATCGTCAGCAACTGAAAATGCACGAAACAACAGTATCTTATGAGGAAATATACAAACGCATAGCAGCGGCATTTGACATATAAAATTGCATACCATGCTGCAATAGCTCCATGAATTGAACACTGTCTCTTCCACACACAATAACTATCAAACGAATGTACACACAGGGATTGCAGTGCATCACAACCACTCTCATGGAATTAGAATCATTGCAGTTATGAAGCCGAAGACTCGATTCATGTCCAAGGTGTAGCCTCGATTTGGTAATTGTCAGAGTTGGTATTGTTGTGTTCTAAATTATTGGAGTTTTTTAAAATTGTTTTAATGTTTAATGCGTCATTATTTAGGATGTTCAAAGTACTTTCTGTCTGGTACATTGCGCACTAAATCACCAAGTTGCTTTCTTTAGTTACACGGAGCCCGCGAGCTTGTGGACCTTACCAGGGCAAATCTCGTTGCATTTATTTTGATAGGTTATACTTACAAGCCAAGTTTGGAGGTTCATCAGCGCGCGTGACAGTCAGTGTTTACCTTTCCCGCCTCGTGACGTGATCTGAAGCAGAATGTAGGTTGGCCACGGAACTTCTTCACTACCAGGCGCAAGTATGGCCTTGGACAATTACTGTATTACCTTTTGGCAATTTTCACAACTGTTTTGTACGCAATGCCATCCTGCAATCTGATGACTTATTTTTTACTCGTTTTATTCAAAAATTACTTCTCTTTTCATCAGGTTCAGATGGCTCTGAGCACTATGGGACTTAACATCTGAGTTCATGAGTCCCCTAGAACTTAGAACTACTTAAACCTAACTAACCTAATCACACACATCCGTGCCCGAGGCAGGATTCGAACCTGTGACCGTAGCGGTCACGCGGTTCCAGACTGAAGCGCCTAGAACCGCTCGGCCACACCGGCCGGCTGTTCATCAGGCTATTATTGTATGTTTGTGACTTGGAGCGTGTTCACTCAGGTTGCTTAGAAAAGGAGTGTGGTGAACAATTTATTTCGTCTGGCTTCAGTAATTTCGAGTCTTTTCGTCTGGACCACATTGCCCAATGTGTGGTGGTTTCACACCAAGGAGCTTTAGTTGTTTCTGTCCCTTTTTAATGAACCCTTATTTAGATAAACCTCAATGATTTGCTGTAACGAGGTAGACTGATGGTATATTCTAGAGAGAGGGGGAGATGTTGTGGCAGTCATGTCCACCAAATCGATGGAAAACCTTCTTTGGCACCTTACTCTAGACGAAAGGAGATGCACGTAAAGTACTCCATTTCCTGCTACACCTTGGACATAGATCGAGTCTTCAGTTTCATAACTGCAGTGATTCTAAGTCGATGAGAGTGGTTATGAGGTGCTGCAAACCCTATGTATATATTTGCTTGACATCTGTCCTGTTATGAGGGAACACACAAACGCCCAGCAGCTGTATTTGACATGTGAAATTACATGCCATGCTGCAATAGCTCCAAGAATTGAACACCGTCTCTTCCACACGCAAACGAATATATACACAGGGATTGCAGGTATTAATAAAAATCTTCATACAAATGATGTTCAGCCCTGGTTGGCCCAGTACTTCCACTCCCAGGCAACCTTACGCCAGTAGTGGGCACCAGCCTGGGTGCACGCATAGGGTAACATAGCAACTGCTATTTTTTTCTTAATATTTGCTCACTTATAAGAGGATTATGTCTCTCTGATTTTAAGACACACCAGTACCACTCACAAGAAAAACATGCAATCCATCCCTGAACCTTCTTTCACAATTGGCTGTCGTGTCGTTGTGTGGTGCTGCCAGCATTAAGTTATTGGTGAAGTCTTCTACTCATCATAGTGTGTGGAACTTGCTAGCTGAATGTATGTGCAAGGACTGTTGGATGGTGTTAAATGCTTATTTTCTAGTAATACAACACAAGGTTCAATGTCCTGAGTTCAATATTCATTGTAGCAATCATAATATCATACCCTCTAAGTGAGTTCACAGTTATTTAGCAGGAGCTTTCATTGATTTTAGTACTATTTCCGCTACTTGCACTTTTGCTGTGACTGCATTCATTTTGGAAGTGCTAGAATAGTCCCTCTATATGGTTCTTAGTGAGGTCTGTCGGTGCAATACTCATTGTCACAAGCGTAAGAGTCACACCTGGAGGGTGGGTTTACACTTATTTAGCTGGATATTTCATTTATTTGAGCACCATATCAATTATTTACACTATCACAGTACCCGTTTTAAAAGGGTAGTACTACAGCCTTTACACAATGTGAAGTGAGGACTGTCGGTAGAATATTCGTGGTAGCAAGAATAAGAATCACACCTGAGTATACCCAGTGGTAATAATTCATGCAGCAAATGAGTGTTCGTGTTTGTTCAGTTACTTTTCTTAAAAAAATAAAAGAGCTGACATTAAAGCAGTTGAGCTGTTAAGAACAGCAATACCTTAGGCGCACATGAAAAGTGTTACTCCACGCAGAGCAAGTGACCTGCATAAAATTCCTCCTCCTATTCCTCAGTCCTCTGTACAGCAGGAGTATAATCCTTCCACTGTATGCAACAACACCATACACACACACACACACAAACACACACACACACACACACACACACACAGCTGTTATTTGGTTCACTGGAACGTCTGAAACCTCTACTGCACAGCCTTTGGATTTTGGATAGTTCATCTGAAGAATTAGAATAAATGTGTGACGTCGTGTTATAGACACATGTAATGGCGGTGGCTAGCGAGTGCTGGCACTGCTCTCCACCTATTGGGGGCGGAGCGGACAGATCAGCGAGTAGTAAAAGATCCCTATGTACCTCATTTATGTGGGTTGTGTTACTTCAATGTTTTTCCTAATTGAGACTGATTTTACTTATCCAAGGTCTAGTGCATGCACATCCAGAACATATAAAAGCACACTGCTGTTGACCATTCAGTTCTTCATCTGTGATGAACAGTCTGGTATTTCGCTATTGTTCTAGCCAGAAGATGGATCTCTTTGTGTACCATCAGTGACATGTTACAACAGATTTGAAAGACCCATATCCCTACCTATTGGGGGGGGGGGCGAGAAAAGGAAGGGAGGAAGAGTGGTAGAAGGGGAGGTAAGACTGGTTCTAAACTGCTTAGTCTCTATCCACAGACTGAGGTGAATACACATACATTGCCACCACTCTCTCCTGGTGAAATCTTTTGGGCTCAGTTTCCGCAGTAGTTGTGTTATTGCAATGATTTTTCTCGTTCCCAGTGTATGTGTGTTGCATTATGATCTATTGTTAACGAGTGGTGGTTTTTTCACAACAACTTTGATGTGTAAATAGAACAGTGAAGCATTTCCATCAGTTGTGGTGGTGCGGATTGCTCTTTCTACACTTCAGTGATAGTTTGCTGTCCTGTCCCTTCTTACCATGAATGTATGTATGTGTGTGTGTGTGTGTGTGTGTGTGTGTGTGTGTGTGTGTGTGTATACAATTGTATATGGGTAGGCGGCTGTTCTTCTGGCAGTGGTTACCGGACAGTTCGCCGCCAATTTCGAGTGGTATTGTGGACTAGAGCACACAGCAAGACGAACATATAGATACACGGCAACAGAAAGGGGAATAAAACCTGTTTCAAGCATCGTCAGTTGAGCCCCAAACGCCAAGATTAGCACCACTAGTTCATTTTGTCTGAGGTAGTGGAACAGGGAAAAGTAATCCCACAAACTGTGAGTTGACAAGTTTTATGAAAAGTATTCCCCCTAAGCTCATCCATTATAATCTCCTCCCCTTCTTCATCCTCGCTATATGCTTACAGGTAATAAGGTTATTAAATTCCTCTCTTCCCAACAACAACATGCTGTCAATTGAACTCATTTCCCATCAATTTAAATAGTTAATTTAAGTAATGTTTAAATAAATAAACTATATATTGCTCGAATTTACTGCCCATTTCGTGTCAAGAGATCTGTTTTCTCATGTATTTTTCTATCGTCCTGACAATTTTAAGCAGTTGTGTTCATTTGAATTTCTAGCAACAATTGGTAGGGTAACTGTCAGTTGAGTTTCCCCACCAAAATTTAGAAAATTCTTCTAGCAGGATAATACACTTATAAATAAATGGACACAGTTCCCAAGACAATATCTTATGTCCTTGCTCTCGAGCAACTCAGTACAAACTGAGTCTCTTCCCCACTACTTCACCACAGGGGAGGGGAGGGAAATTGGGGGCAGTGGCAGGAGTGGGGCTGATGATGTCAACGATGTGAAGTTCCACATCTACCCCCATGGACAGGAAGTGGGGTCTACTGAGTGAGGGCCACCATCTTGAATATATTTGACAACAGTGTAGACTGTCCCAGAACAAACATTATTCCCCTACTCTGGAAGATCCACGAAATTGCGGTGACGTTCTCTGCACCCACTATTCCAAATACACTCTCTGGCCAAACGTACTCGGAAACCATTCTGTAATGCGGAACTGATCACTATATGTCACTAGAGGCGGATGCTCCAGTGTAAAAGAAGGTAATAAGTGTAAGTATCGTGTTGTAGCAGAGAAGCAATAACAGCAGAATGGGTCAGTCAGGAGCGCTAATTGCCTTCGAACGTGGACTAGTCTATCGAAGTTACCAGAGCTTAATAAAAATATAAGAATAAAAATCACGGCCCAAAAAAATTAAAGCCAACAAATTCGCCAGGTCCTTTCATCCCTTCTAAACCTGCCCAGGTTGAATAAAAACGCGACTGGAAACGCGAAACAACACAACCACAGTTGAACCAAGTCCAGGCACACCTCGTGTACTGACGGACGGGGACCGTCGGCCATTGCGGAGGATGGTTGTAAAAAATAAGGAAGGAATCACTTGCAAGTTTCAAAGAGCTACCAGCAGCACAAATAGTATAATGACTGCGTGTAGGGAGATAAAGAGAATGAGGCACAATGGTTGTCACACACTGCTGCAGTCAGTGCTAAGCAACACTGACGGTACTGTAACGAGAGATGCCACGGGACTATGAAGGAGGGATTGGAAGTGACGAATTACGCTGTAACTTGTGGCAAGATGGTAGGGTTTGGGTCTGTGTCGGTGTTTCCGTGGTCCCCTTATTGCAATTGAGAAAACGCAAATTGCGGAATGATGTGAACAAATTTTACAGCATTTTGTACTGCTTACTGCAAAAGAACAGCTCGTTGACGAAGACTGTATCAGTATCCTCCGCAGACATGCAGATATCATTGACAGTGTCCCCAACAGAGTTCAGATTCTCATAAATGCGAAGAGTGGACACGTACCGTATGAATGTCCGGATGATTTTGAGCGGATAGGGTATTGCAAAGTGGTTGCATTGGTGTTTTTGGAGACTAATATACTCAATTTTTCAAAGTTTTCCGTAGGTTTAAATTTGTTTTGTAATAAATTGCGCTTCGTTTTCTTTGCTCTTTCCACTTCCACAAAACTGTTAGTGCCTCCCTCCAACGGCTCACGTCTTCTGTACGCTCTTGGCTCGACATAACCATTCATATAAAATCGACAAGCGTTCCTCTCAAAGTTATTTAAGACAAGTTGGGTTCCTACATATTCCCGACATCACCTTCTAGGCTGTCCTTCTAGCCGTCATAAACAATACAAATGCACCATCACTTTCTACACGTTGCCCTCAAAGGGGAGGAATGAAGCATAAGATTTAACGTCGTTTCGGCGACGATGTCATTAGAAATGGACCAAATATTCGGACTGTACAAGGAAGGGGCAGGAAATGTACCGTGGCTTAAGTCAAAGGAATTGCACCAGTATTTACCCTAAACAGTTAAAGGAAACCACGAAAACCTATATTTGTGTAAGTTTTGTTCTGAACCTAGTCATGAAGCACAAAAATTTTATTGATCAGGTAAGTAATTTAGGTCAGCTGTGATCGTCTTCAGACCTAAGTGAATCTAGTACGTTGTATAATTCTTGTCACTGCGTGCACACACTGACGGAAAAAATCGCAACACCAAAAAACAATTAATTTGCAGCACAGGAATTTCGGGAATATATTTATCTAGGTTACATGTTTAAGTGATTAATATCACAGGTTAAGGTAAGCGCGAAACAAGCCATTGCAAATGTGAAATCTTGGTACATTAGTAACCTGTGTAGCCGATAGGGCATCGAATGCAAACATGCAAATGTGCACGCATTGTGTTGTACAGTTGCCGTTTGTCATTCGTGGACGGAGTTCCATGTCTGTTGCCCTTGGTCGGTCAATACAGGGACGTTTAATGCTGTCTGTGGATGATACTGGAGTTGTCGTCAGATGATGTCCCATATCTGCTCGACTGGAGACAGATGATCTGGTGACCGAACAGGCCAAGACAACGTACTGACACTCTGCAGAGCACGTTATGTTACAACAGCGGCATCTGCGCAAGCGTTATCCTCTTGGAAAGGACCACCTGCGATGCTGTACTTGAATGGCAGCACAACAGGTCGAATTAACAGACTGACGAACAATTTTGCAATAAGTGTGCGTGGGATTACCAAGACAGTGCTCCTGCTTTCGTACGAAATCGCACCCCAGATCATAACTCCAGCTGTAGGTCTGGTGTGTCTAGACTGTAGGCTTGTTGGGTACAAGCCCTCAACTGGCCTGTGCTAACCAACACACGGTCACCAATGGTAGCAAGACAGTATCGCCTTTCATCAGAAAACACATCAGACCTACAGGTTGCCCTCCAATGAGCTCTTGTTTGACATCACTGAAGTCGCAGTGGTGGTGGTTTGGGTTAAGTGGAATGCACGCTACAGTGAGCCTGGCTCGGAAATGTCTTTGAAGTAACCGAACCATAACAGTTCGTTGCGTCACTGTGGTGCCAGCTGCTGCTCAAATTGCTGCTACAGATACAGTACGATGCGGCGAAGCCATACACCGAATGCGATGGTCTTCCCTGTCTGTAGTGCCATTTGGTAGTTCGGAGCCAGGTCTTCTTGCGACCGTAAATTCTCGTAACCACCTCTGCCAGCTTTATTCCTGCCAAGTAGTCCTGCAGTATCGTAGAAGGAGCATGCACCTTTTCGCAGCCATATTACACGACCTCGTGCATACTCATTGAGGTGTTGCTAATGGCCGGCCGCTGTGACCGAGTGGTTCTAGGGGCTTCAGTCCGGAACCGCGTGACTGCTACGGTCGCAGGTTCGAAACCTGCCTCGCGCCTGGATGTGTGTGATGTCCTTACATGAGTTAGGTTTCAGTAGTTCTAAGTTCTAGCGGACTGATGACCTCAGAGGTTAAGTCCCATAGTGCTCAGAGCCATTTGAACCATTTGTTGGCAATGGCGTCTGTATCGCCTTAAAGATACTCGTGACTAACATCAACTCACCTCGTCCAATCTCAAACGTAACTAAAGCTCACGACCGTTAAAGCCTATCATTTAAAGCAAACCTGATTTGCATCCTCATAGTGGTGCTACTAGCGAAAATCTTATGCGACTGGCGCGAAATTCGATAAGACGTCATCTTTCAGATGGAGAAAGACGGCTACCGACTTTCGTTTATGTCGAACAACTGGTTCCTGGTGCTGCGTTTTTTTTCCGTCAGTGTACATAGTATAGTCATATTACTCAGCCCTACAAGCTTCGTGTCAAAATCTAAAAAATTTTGTGATCTATCTCTGGAGTTACTACAAAACCTATAAACGCAATGACACGAATTGTATAATGTACTGGAGTCACTTGGGCTGAAGATGGTGATAGTTGACCTAAATTAATACCTGGTCAATAAAGATTTTGTGCTCCATAACGGGATTCATAACAAAACAAATATTTCCTGTTGAAACCTTAGGCGCAACTCGTAAATTTATATAGATGGAAGGAGATCTGATCGACTTTGTACCTGAATGTGAGCCCACTGCGTCAGCTCGATCTGTGCAGACTGTGGCGTTCGCTGTTTTATTCAGTGGTTTGGTATTTAACTAAACTGTAAATGGAAATGATAATCTTATTTTATTACATTGAGTAATTACTACATAATTTTTCTCCCGGCTAAAGATTTGATCAAGTTGCTAAAGAACTCCAAGTTAACGTCGTGTTAAAGTGTTGTCTGTAAGTTGTGTAAGTGTCTCTAAATCAGTTCATACAACAGATTCTATACAACTATTGATTATGATGGAAACAGTTATCTTCAGCAAAATGATCATTAAAACCACCGAATATCAGCCGCGCACAACACTGACGCACGTTGCCTGAAACAATATTCTTCGCAACTCGTGCGTAATTAATTTCGGCTCCATACATCAGCTAGAAAAGTTTGTTATAACGATCGTGCTATGAGCAATCTGATTCTAATTATTTTCATTCAAATGAGTTCGGGACCACCGGTGCACTTTTATTTTTACACATTTGTATTAAGTTCGGCATTAATGTCTGCAGAGTTGCGTAATTTGAATTTGCCGCTGAGACAATTGTTAAGATGGCGGCAGACAATTGATAGAGACTTTCTATTGTTAGAGCAAATAAGTAAATATTTAAAATGTTTATTAAACGCTATAAACTATACTTTCATATTGTGCAGTATTTAGACCTCATCAAGCAAACATTTGATTTGTTTCTAAGGAAAACACAGACAAAAACGCGATACAAATCGCCATCATCAATGGCTGTGCTAGTTGCAGCGGAAAGAAATAATTAACGCAGATATTGCTTACTGAGAGAGGAATTAAAGTTACAAATAATTATTCACTCATATTTATAATAATAATGAACTCTATTTTCAAGTAATAATTAACAAATAATTACAATTTCTTAACAGACCTCAGTTTGATATGCGTCCGAACTTACAAAAGCCAACCAACAAAAGGTAAAAACAAAGGAAGACAAACGCAGATCATAAAAGGAATTTACAATTATCATTGTCTTTGTATGGTGCACATCGATATGTCTAATTACATCATAGAATATTATATAAATAATTAATATTTATAAGTTTTCACTGTTTTTTCATACGTCGAATACATAATGTTTATAACTGTTAGAGGCATAATTTCCTCTCGTCGCACTGTAGCCAAAAATTTATCACGTGGATGTTACAATGCCCCTTGGGCTGAGACAAAAAAAATAAGTTATCTATTGTATATTTTTTTTATCAGTTCACGTAATCCACGTAGATTTGCTACTCTCAAGATGCAGATGTTTAGTTTCAATGTTGTTTTAGACATGACAAAATTATAGTTGAATCGAGTAGTTTAAATGACTTCAGTGACTGTATTATTTCGGAAATTGCTGCGGATACTTCCCGGATTAACTTATTCCCCCCCTCCCCCCCCCCATTTGGGTTCACTGGACTAGGAAAACCGGGAATAAAACCGTCCAAGGGGCTTCAAGAAAATACAGACACCTACTTTTAACAGTCAGGCTTGACATGAATGTAATAAAATATGGTGCAAAATGCAAATTTATGACTGTTGTAAGCATCTGAGATAATGAATGTTTTTTCATGGTGGTATATCACTCATTTATCGAATGTCATAAGAATTTGCTGCTGACGTCGTAAGACCGCCCTCGTGTCCAGCCGTTGGACCGCAGACAGGTAGTGGCTGCTGCTCGACCGCCTCCGGCCGAGTTGGTAGGGCGTCGGTTGCCGTCGTCTGCATCGTGGTTTGGATCTGCTGCTGGCTAGCAGTCGCGCTGCAGCAGGTCTTGTTTCTCCTTTCCCACGTCCCTCAGTTTAAGACGGGCACATGAAATGTCAAAATATAAGCATCAGTGACAAGATAATTACTATTCTCATCCTGTGGAAAAGTTTATTAGTGTCCATTTCACTTGCATTCACACGGATGGAATTAGACTGTTTTTGGAGTATGTTCTGTATTCTGACACTGTTCAACACAATGTAGTGATTCACATGTAAGTTTATCACAATATGCACATTTTGAACACTGCACCGTTAATCATACAAGTGTCCGTAGTATGCTTCGTTTACTTAAGCGGAATGTAAATATTTTCGCGACGCGCTGCGTAGCCAACGTTGCATTATTGTTTTGCCGCGCGGCTGGCTGTACAGATGTCACATTAAATTTGGCACGCGGAGACGCTTCATATCAAATTACTAAAGGTCATCAGTTCAAATTAATTATTAATACAGTCAACAGTACTCAACGTTCATAGCGTTGCTGCTAACTTTGACACTCCAAGAGCGTTCATAAGGTTACGTGATCACAGTTTTTATCACTGTTCATCATTATTCACAATGTAAATCACAGTTCTTCACGCGTCCACTAGTTCCTGCGAAACACGTTTCACTGTTCTGATTGCTGTCAGTAGTTTTCCACAGTACTTAACAGACAATCTATATGCAAATGGCACTTTTCAAGTAATGAGGTCTGGTACACTTGCACATAAGTTCATATTACCACGACTGAATAACAAAATTTAAAATTTTACATTGTCACATAAACATGAGGCAATATAAAACTTTCAGAATCTGCTACATTATCTTGACCATGAGATCATTACTGAGCTGTCCAGATAACAGTACATTTCCGTTTTCATTACAGATACATATATTTATATATTTCTATTTTTTTTATTGTTATTTACCATGTTTTTAGGACAGATGTCCATGTTCGGTTTATCTAATAGGAATGTTGTTCATAAGAGCATTTTAAATTACTTCGTAATGATACCGTGTACGTAAATCAGTACACATTCAGATTTCGCTTCACTAGTGGTGAAAGCAGTTTATTTTTTTTTTTTTCTCAGTCACACTGCTCACACACCACCAACACTCGCTACGTGTGTGGGACTACATGACTCAATCTTATGAAAACATTTTTGTTATATCCATTCTTACACACGAACAAATATATTACTTAAGCATTTTAATCATTTCTATCCTACGTATAGAAAGGTAAAATTCCTCATATTTAATGCAACAGCACTCAAGTATTTATCAAGTTATTTATCCCTTTTAGAGTAAAAATACATTTATTATGGGGATTCTCTACTCCTCGTTCAAATAATTCAACAACATTACAGCGTAATACTTGACATAAAAGCTTATAAACTAATACATACATAATATTATCAAATTATTACTGCTAATTATTTTACCATAAACATTATATTTACAGTTATGGGGCAGTGCACTTGCACTTCTGATTGGTCCTTTGTATATTCACTTCGTTTTTCTTAGTCCAGGGGACCGAGTAAGATGCTCTGCAATAGGTCTTGTGCGGATATACTTTCTTATTATACTGGTAATCTTTTATGATTCCAGGGCGTTCAGTGAATACTTCGAGGTATCCGGATAATAATTCTGTTAATTGTCTAACCTCTGAAGCATTAATGCAAGTTGCCTCCTGTACTTTCTCTTCTATTGTTGTGACGATGTCACTCACGTTGCTGGGTGCATGGTTATTTCGATTTTTGTGACACACTTGTGGGTGCTTATGATCCAACACTAACAACTTCTGTTTGCTGACAGAAAGATTCATTTTTCTCTTCAGCGGAAGTTTCGCACCGAACTCCCGATTCAGCATTAATGTTATGGGTCGCTGTTGTTACTGAAGCGCACATGTCCCACGGGCGAGATCAATTACAGCTTCTCTTTCCCGAAGGAAGTCAAGACCCAGAAGCACCGGTACTGACAAGTTATCCATTAGTAGGAACGTGCATAATAAGCGATCATTTCCCAAGGAAACTTCCACCTATGTCTGGTATTTTATACTCTGTGCCATTTTTCCCAATGCCCCTATAACCTTACAATTTGCAACCGGCAAAATCGGCAATCTCCTTATCTCTTGAAAAACTGCGTGTTCATAACTGATACATTCGCACCTGTGTCAAGCAGGACAGTAGTTGTTACACCATTTACAGCTCCGGTGACACTTTCTTGGATATTTTCCCTTTGTGTCTTATCAGAGACAGCAGGTTCCTGATATAGCTCATTTTCGATCCTATTGCCATCCTGATACCGTACCATGTTTATTTTTTGTTCTGTCGACCTATTGCCTTCATTGTTGGCCTCGGTCACCTGGCGAAGGCCTACAGGGACCGAAATTAGTTTGTTGGCTTCTGAGTGTTTTGTTTTGTTTCCGAAGGTACCTCCACTACTCAAACATTTTGTGAGTTTTCAGTCGGAGGAGGACTGCTTGGATCCCACCACGGTGGATATTGATTGCTTGGTATATGTATAGCCTGTACATAATTTAGTGGATGATCTGAATTGATAGAATTTTGCTGCGGCTGCCAATGACTTGGCCCTGGCTGTCGCCAATATCCACTGTCACCCCGCATATTTTTAGGCTTGTCTTTATATGGACTGTCTGAACTTTTGTCATTTCGTCTCTTTCGGTTGCTATTGTTATTGTTTGGTTTTCATTGTGGTACGGCCTCTGATTACCATTCGGTTGTAGGTGTTCCTCGGCCTTTTGATAGTTAATGTTATTATTATTATTAGGATAACCAAAATTTTGTAGGGATTCCTACTACTATTATTATTATTGTATTTTCCGTTATTATAAGCGTTACTTTTATTTTTCTTTGGACTACCTTCGCCCCTATTTCCATTATTTCCATTCCATGAATTTCTTCTATCAGGACTATTATTATTGCTGATCACGTCAGAATTTTTTCTGGCGTCTTCTTGCACTAGATCCAGAGAATCAATTACAGACAGAAATTCTTTCAGACCGGTGTCTGTAACATTAAATAATTTTTCTCTAATATGTGTGGGTAACCTAGCTTTTAACACTCGCAGTAAGTCTCTGGTGGGTACTGGCTCATGCCAGTACCGGATCATGTTAATATATTTTTCAAAGTACTTTCTTAAGGAACCTGACTTCGGATTGTACATTTCGGCATTGTAAACAATTTTACGGAGTCTCTCTTGAGTAGACGCTGACCAGAATTGATCAAGGAACGCCTTCTCAAAGTCGTGGAAAGTCTTGCAAGTTTCTGCTGCATTTAATGCCCAGAGCAACACATCACCAGAAATATGTGAAACGACAAACTGTATTTTCCGTTCATCCGACCATGATTTTGGAAGAATACTTTTGAAGTTTCGAATGAAAACTACTGGATGTATGTTTTTCTTGCTTTCTTCGTTAAATATTTGAAACTGTCTATGCTTAAGTAGGCTTTCCTCAACACCAAAGTAGCAAGTGCATGGAATTGCTATCATTCGCAGGTGGTGTGGTTACTTTATTACAAGTACATTCTATTCCACTATCATTGTTCCTTGGTGTCAGATATTGCTCTGGTAATATCGGTTGATTACCAAAATTTGGTCTTCCTTCTGGTGCATTAAAATTCGCCGTTAGATTATCTGCGATCTTTTCCCTGTCATTACTGCATACTGTCAGATTTTCAAAGTTTTGATTTTCAGAGCTCAGCACCCTGGATACTTCTGTTCGGACTTGCTTTCTTATTTCCGAGGGAATGTCCTCCTGCACTGTTTCCACAGCGGTAGCCAAGGAATTGAATTTCTTCTCTAGTCCATCTACTTCAGTTTGAAGACTATTGACCTGAACTGGAATGTTTGTTAACGGTTCAATAGTGGTTTTTACTGCATCGATCTCCTGCCTAAAATGGGTAGTAATAGCATTATAACGATCGACCAACACTTGATTTATCCTACGGACAATTTCTTTATCTCTTTCCAGAAAAATATTGTTTATATTTTCCATAAATTTCTTTTCCTTTTCTTGGTCCCTGAGCTCCTGTTGCTGTTTTTCTATAAGCTTTTGCTGTCTACGTTTTTCCTTTTCCTGCTGACGTTGTCTTTCACGCTCCTGCTCTTTAATAGTAAACTTTTCCAAAAATGCTGTTAGCATATCCTGTATGGACATAGCTTGAGCATTGCTAACTTCTGCCCCGTGCCCAGAAGAAATATTGTCATTAATTCCTAACTGGTTGAATGCAGAAGTGTCAGTATGTTTTGGCAACTCCTCGGTTTTACTATCACTCGGGACATCAGTTTCTAAATTATCATTCATAATTAAATTTTCTAATAATTCGACAGAAATATGGGTAGATTGTTCTACCTGAGACTCTGATGTCATCTCTGCATCAGTATGCTCATTCGGTTTATTTTTCTTTTGTTTAGCCATTCTATCACCACTATAGTACAACAAATATATATATCACTGACAAGCACCAATTGACACAAAATAATCTTATAACTAACACATATACACAAATAACACTCAAAAATATTATTCTCGCAGCCATAATATTCAATGATTATTACTTATTGCCGGAGGTACACGTAGCCAACGTTGTTAGTGTGCTGCTATGTAATAATAGAACATGAATATCTGTTCCTACCTGGGTGAGGGTGGTGGACCGCACTGCTTTTATAAAGGTACTCGTGTGTTCGCACCAGCGCAGATATACACTCGTACAGCAGTTCAGTAGGAAGATGTCAATGCTGATGAAACAAGTAAACAAACAATGGTTAATAGTTTGTTTTGGTAGTCGGTACCTGTAACAATCACAATTTCATTTATTAAAATGAATAAATGTGCATTGGTGGCCCCACGTTGGGCGCCAGTGTGGAGTTCGCTGTTTTCTTCAGTGGTTTGGTATTTAACTAACTTGTAAATGGAAATGATAAAAGTGTTGTCTGTAATTTGTGTGTCTCTAAATCCGTTCATACAACAGATTCTATACAACTATGGATTATGATGGAAACAGTTATCTTCAGCAAAATGATCATTGTTGTTGTTGTGGTCTTCAGTCCTGAGACTGGTTTGATGCAGCTCTCCATGCTACTCTATCCCCTGCAAGCTTCTTCATCTCCCAGTACTTGCTGCAACCTACGTCCTTCTGAATTTGCTTAGTGTATTCATCTCTTGGTCGCCCTCTATGATTTTTACCCTCCACACTGCCCTCCAATGCTAAATTTGTGATCCCCTGATGCCTCAGGACATGTCCTACCAACCGGTCCCTTCTTCTTGTCAAGTTGTGCCACAAATTCCTCTTCTCCCCAGTTCTATTCAATACCTCCTCATTAGTTATGTGATCTACCCATCTAATCTTCAGCATTCTTCTGTAGCACCACATTTCGAAAGCTTCTATTCTCTTCTTGTCTAAACTATTTATCGTCCATGTTTCACTTCCATACATGGCTACACTCCATACAAATACTTTCAGAAACGACTTCCTGTCACTTAAATCTATACTCGATGTTAACAAATTTCTCTTCTTCAGAAACGCTTTTCTTGCCATTGCCAGTCTACATTTTATATCCTCTCTACTTCGACCATCATCAGTTATTTTGCTCCCCAAATAGCAAAACTCCTTTACTACTTTAAGTGTCTCATTTCCTAATCTAATTCCCTCAGCATCACCAGACTTAATTCGACTACATTCCATTATCCTCGTTTTGCTTTTGTTGATGTTCATCTTATATCCTCCTTTCAAGACACTGTCCATTCCGTTCAACTGCTCTTCCAAGTCCTTTGCTGTCTCTGACCGAATTACAATGTCATCGGCGAACCTCAAAGTTTTTATTTCTTCTCCACGGATTTTAATACCTACACCGAATTTTTCTTTTGTTTCCTTCACTGCTTGCTCAATATACAGACTGAATAACATCGGGGAGAGGCTACAACCCTGTCTCACTCCCTTCCCAGCCGCTGCTTCCCTTTCATGTCCCTCGACTCTTATAACTGCCATCTGCTTTCTGTACAAATTGTAAATAGCCTTTCGCTCCCTGTATTTTACCCCTACCACCGTTAAAATTTGAAAGAGAGTATTCCAGTCAACATTGTCAAAAGCTTTCTCTAAGTCTACAAATGCTAGAAACGTAGGTTTGCTTTCCTTATTCTTTCTTCTAAGATAAGTCGTAAGGTCAGTATTGCCTCACGTGTTCCAATATTTCTACGGAATCCAAACTGATCTTCCACAAGGTTGGCTTCTACTACTTTTTACACTCCTGGAAATCGAAATAAGAACACCGTGAATTCATTGTCCCAGGAAGGGGAAACTTTATTGACACATTCCTGGGGTCAGATACATCACATGATCACACTGACAGAACCACAGGCACATAGACACAGGCAACAGAGCATGCACAATGTCGGCACTAGTACAGTGTATATCCACCTTTCGCAGCAATGCAGGCTGCTATTCTCCCATGGAGACGATCGTAGAGATGCTGGATGTAGTCCTGTGGAACGGCTTGCCATGCCATTTCCACCTGGCGCCTCAGTTGGACCAGCATTCGTGCTGGACGTGCAGACCGCGTGAGACGACGCTTCATCCAGTCCCAAACATGCTCAATGGGGGACAGATCCGGAGATCTTGCTGGCCAGGGTAGTTGACTTACACCTTCTAGAGCACGTTGGGTGGCACGGGATACATGCGGACGTGCATTGTCCTGTTGGAACAGCAAGTTCCCTTGCCGGTCTAGGAATGGTAGAACGATGTGTTCGATGACGGTTTGGATGTACCGTGCACTATTCAGTGTCCCCTCGACGATCACCAGTGGTGTACGGCCAGTGTAGGAGATCGCTCCCCACACCATGATGCCGGGTGTTGGCCCTGTGTGCCTCGGTCGTATGCAGTCCTGATTGTGGCTCTCACCTGCACGGCGCCAAACACGCATACGACCATCATTGGCACCAAGGCAGAAGCGACTTTCATCGCTGAAGACGACACGTCTCCATTCGTCCCTCCATTCACGCCTGTCGCGACACCACTGGAGGCGGGCTGCACGATGTTGGGGCGTGAGCGGAAGACGGCCTAACGGTGTGCGGGACCGTAGCCCAGCTTCATGGAGACGGTTGCGAATGGTCCTCGCCGATACCCCAGGAGCAACAGTGTCCCTAATTTGCTGGGAAGTGGCGGTGCGGTCCCCTACGGCACTGAGTGGGATCCTACGGTCTTGGCGTGCATCCGTGCGTCGCTGCGGTCCGGTCCCAGGTCGACGGGCACGTGCACCTTCCGCCGACCACTGGCGACAACATCGATGTACTGTGGAGACCTCACGCCCCACGTGTTGAGCAATTCGGCGGTACGTCCACCCGGCCTCCCGCATGCCCACTATACGCCCTCGCTCAAAGTCCGTCAACTGCACATACGGTTCACGTCCACGCTGTCGCGGCATGCTACCAGTGTTAAAGACTGCGATGGAGCTCCGTATGCCACGGCAAACTGGCTGACACTGACGGCGGCGGTGCACAAATGCTGCGCAGCTAGCGCCATTCGACGGCCAACACCGCGGTTCCTGGTGTGTCCGCTGTGCCGTGCGTGTGATCATTGCTTGTACAGCCCTCTCGCAGTGTCCGGAGCAAGTATGGTGGGTCTGACACACCGGTGTCAATGTGTTCTTTTTTCCATTTCCAGGAGTGTATATTCGTCTGTAAACAATTCGCGTTAGTATTTTGCAGCTGTGGCTTATTAAACTGATTGTTCGGTAATTTTCACATCTGTCAACACCTGCTTTCTTTGGGATTGGGATTATTATATTCTCCTTGAAGTCTGAGGGTATTTCGCCTGTCTCATACATCTTGCTCACCAGATGGTAGAGTTTTGCCAGGACTGGCTCTCCCAAGGCCGTCAGTAGTTCTAATGGAATGTTGTCTACTCCCGGGGCATTGTTTCGACTCAGGTCTTTCAGTGCTCTGTCAGCCTCTTCACGCAGTATCATATCTCCCATTTAATCTTCATCTACATCCTCTTCCATTTCCAGAATATTGTCCTCAAGTACGTCGCCCTTGTATAGACCCTCTATGTACTCCTTCCATCTTTCTGCTTTCCCTTCTTTGCTTAGAACTGGGTTTCCATCTGAGCTCTTGATATTCATACAAGTCGTTCTCTTTTCTCCAAAGGTCTCTTTAATTTTCCTGTAGGCAGTATCTATCTTACCCCTAGTGAGATAAGCCTCTACATCCTTACATTTGTCCTCTAGCCATCCCTGCTTAGCCATTTTGCACTTCCTGTCGATCTCATTTTTGAGACGTTTGTATTCCTTTTTGCCTGCTTCATTTACTGCATTTTTATACTTTCTCCTTTCATCACTTAAATTCAATATTTCTTCTGTTACCCAAGGATTTCTACTAGCCCTCGTCTTTTTACCTACTTGATCCTCTGCTGCCTTCACTACTTCATCCCTTAGAGCAACCCATTCTTCTTCTACTGTATTTCTTTCCCCCATTTGTGACAATTGTTCCCTCATGCTCTCCCTGAAACTCTGTACAACCTCTGGTTCTTTCAGTTTATCCAGGTCCCATCTCCTTAAACTCCCACCTTTTTGCAGTTTCTTCGGTTTTAATCTACAGCTCATAACCAATAGACTGTGGTCAGAGTCCACATCTGCCACTGGAAATGTCTTACAATTTAATACCTGGTTCCTAAATCTCTGTCTTACCATTATATAATCTGTCTGATACCTTCTAGTATTTCCAGGATTCTTCCATGTGTACAACCTTCTTTTACGATTCTTGAACCAAGTGTTAGCTATGATTAAGTTGTCTCTGTGCAAAATTCTACCAGACGGCTTCCTCTTTCATTTCTTTCCCCCAATCCATATTCACCTACTGTGTTTCCTTCTCTCCCTTTTCCTACTCTCGCATTCCAGTCACCCATGACTATTAAATTTTCGTCTCCCTTCACTACCTGAATAATTTCTTTTATCTCATCATACATTTCATCAATTTGTTCGTCATCTGCAGAGCTAGTTGGCATATAAACTTGTACTATTGTCGTAGGTGTGGGCTTCGTGTCTATCTTGGCCACAACAATGCGTTCACTATGCTGTTTGTAGTAGGTTACCCGCACTCCTATTTTCCTATTCATTATTAAACCTACTCCTGCATTACCCCTATTTGATTTTGTATTTATAACCCTGTATTCACCTGACCAAAAGTCTTGTTCCTCCTGCCACCGAACTTCACTAATTCCCACTATATCTAACTTTAACCTATCCATTTCCCTTTTTAACTTTTCTAACTGTTATATCCTAGCCAGTAATGCCACCCGAGCCCGCTGCCAAATGGTTGGCTGCATCAAAGTCCGGACGCCGTCCGCATAAGCAGCGCCAGCGAGACAGGAAATCGCCGCAAGTCTGCGCGCGCCACCGCTGGCTTCTGGTCTTAAGCTCTGGAGTCGCGAGCGCTAGGACAGTTCTGTATTCACCGCTCAGTTGTATACTCGCCACCGAATTGTGTACTTGCTAGTCAGTTGTGTGTTCATCGCAGCAGAGTTGTTGTTTGTCGTCAGCCGACGCTGACCTAGCCGCTCCGACTCGAACTAGACAGATTTCTGTAGACACGGAGTTCACTACTGTGTTTCTGTATCTTCGTTAATAAAGATAAGTACCGACTTTTATTTAATCAGAGTGTTTGGGTTTTCATCTTTCTGTTCACTGTTCCAGCGGACCGGTCGGCCCGCTATTAAAAGTGTGGCGGTGACTTCGTAAGCCGTTTCTAAAGCGAATTGTTTGTCGCTACGAACGCCGCCACAAAACTGGCGACGAGGGCTTCCGAACTCGTGTGCAGGGCTGGTTCAACTTGTTTCTGGTTATACTAATTATAGCGATAAAATTTTGGGGGCTGGTTTAATTTGTGTTCACTATGTCTGCCGAATTACAACAGTTGATCTTGTTACAGAGTCAGCAAATACAAAGTCTGGTGGAAGCAATCGCCAAACAAGCGGCTAATCCTCCAACACAAAAGGAACAAGCACAGGCAGCACCACCTTTCCGTGCTTTTGATGCATCAAGAGAAGAATGGCGAGAATATTTCGCGCAGTTGCAGGCGCACATGACAGTCTACAAAATCACGGGTACTGAGCGGCAGCTTTATTTAATTTCCACTGCAGGCGTGGAAGTCTATCGACTACTTTGTAAGTTCTTCCCAGAATCCAAGCCAGAAGCTTTAGACTATGACGTTGTTGTTAACAAGCTTGCTGAGTATTTCGAGTCGCGAGTTCATGTGGCAGCAGCCAGATTCAAGTTCTTCAGATTAAAGAAACTGCCACATCAATCTAATAAACAGTGGTTAACAGATTTACGGGGCCTCACCCGTCAGTGCCGATTTAATTGTGTGTGTGGAGCTTCCTACAGTGATGTCATGTTACGAGACGCTATTACTCAAAACATTGCAGATTCTCGTATTCGTGCTGCTATCTTAAAGTTGCCTGACCCGTCATTAGAGACTGTGATGAACATCGTTGAAGCCCAAGATACTTTTGACTATGCTGAGTGTGAGTTAGATCAGCCATGTATTTCTCAAATTGCCTGTGCTAAGCAAGTTATGTCACGCCCGCGGCCCCACCGGCAGAGTCAGACTGTAAACACTAGCCGGCCGCGTCATGTTAAACACATTCGTCAGCCGCGTGTGCAAAATGATAGAGTTAAGTCTTGCCCTAAGTGTGTTCTTGCTCATCCTCGTGAACGTTGCCCGTTAAGAAACGCGGTTTGTCACTTTTGTCAAAGGAAAGGACACATCCAGACTGTTTGTTTGCGTAAACGCAAGAACAATTCTAGTGCTGCCCAGCCCATGGATATTCATGTTCTTCAAAGCCAGCCCGCCCAGAAGGTCGCGTTTAAAGACTCTTCCACGGTTCGTGTGGGTAATAAACTTGTTCGCAATAAGCCACCCACCCAGCCCTCTGCTATGCGACCCCAGCGTAATTCAAACGCTGTAAAAAGTAATGTACAGACTGCAAGTGAAGCGGGAGTTGTTGTTCCACCCGCCCAACTCACGAGTTGTCGTAAGCAGCGAACACGCGCTAAACGCGCTGATTTTGTGTCTTCCGCCTCCACTGCACCGATCCAGAGACAGTGTAATAAACTATTTGTGAAGCTGCGCATCCAGGATAAGACCTTCAATTTTCAATTAGACACTGGTGCGTCTGTGACTCTCATAAATAGTGCTACGTATGCGGCTATCGGCCGCCCTAAACTTTCAGCGGCAAAACATTCTTTGGCTACTTATAGTGGAGAACAAATTCCTGTGTTAGGTGTATGTAGCGTGCCAGCCACATTCCGTGGCAATACAAAAACAGTTTCATTCACAGTGCTCCGAGCTACAGACAGTGTAAACATTTTCGGATTAGACTGTTTTGACTTGTTTGGCCTGTCTATCCAAGACCATGTGTTGCAAATTAATTCTGTTGTTGTTCCTCAAGACAGCATAACCGATTTGTGTAAACAATACAGTGACATATTTAAAGACGAACTAGGTTGTGCTGCGAACTTTGCCGCTCATATTACGTTAAAAGATAATGCTCAGCCTCGATTTTTTCGTGCTCGTCCAGTGCCTCACGCCCCCCGGGCACCTGTAGCAGATGAACTTCGTCGTTGGCAAAACAACGGTGTTATTCAACCCGTTTCAGCGAGCCAGTGGGCTTCTCCCTTAGTTATTATAAAGAAACCGTCTGGCAAGTTACGTTTGTGTGCTGATTTTAAGTCGACAGTTAATCCTCTGACTGTCATTGATTCTTTTCCTTTGCCTAGACCGGACGAGCTGATGGATAAGTTAGGGGAAGCTCGTTTCTTTTCCAAAATTGATCTCCGTGAAGCATATTTGCAATTGCCCCTCGACGAGCAATCACAACAGTATTTTGTCATAAACACGTCGTTGGGATTGTTCCGTTTTCTGCGTTTGCCTTTTGGTTGTGCGTCAGCTCCAGCTGTTTTTCAGCGTTTTTTGTCACAACTTCTGGCTAATGTGCCATCGTGTTGCAACTATTTAGACGATATTGTTGTGTCCGGTCGGACGCCTGCTGAACGTTTCCGTAATTTGGAGTGTTTGTTTACAGTGTTGTCTCAGGCAGGCCTACGTTGCAACATCGATAAATGTTCATTTTTCCTTACGGAGATGGAGTATCTGGGACATGTTATTAATGCTCAAGGCATTCATCCCTCCCAGTCACATTTAGCAGCTATTCGTGATTTGCCCGCCCCTCGCAATCTGCATGAATTGCAAGCAGTTCTTGGCAAATTGACATATTATATTAGATTTATACCTAATGCCTCCCAGATTGCTGCACCGTTGCATCGTCTCCGCCATAAGAATGTTCCGTTTGTGTGGTCAGCTGATTGCCAATCAGCCTTTCAGCAGCTTAAAGAGGCTTTATTGAATGATCGTTGTCTGGTCCATTACGACCCTAACAAGCCTCTGGTGTTAGCTTGTGATGCCTCTTCTTTCGGCCTCGGTGCTGTGTTGTCTCACCGAGTCGGTAACACCGAACGTCCTATTGCGTTCGCATCTAAATTGCTAAACAAAGCTCAGTGTAATTATAGCCAATTGGACAAGGAAGCGTTGGCTATTGTGTTCGGTGTCACAAAATTCCATCACTACCTCTATGGTAGACCATTCTATTTAGTAACAGATCACAAGCCCCTGACGTCACTGTTTCATCCGTCTAAACCAGTTCCTCAGCGGACAGCTCAGAGACTACAACGTTGGGCTCTTTTGTTATCACAATACCAGTATGAGATACTGTATCGCCCTACAGCTCAGCATGCAAACGCTGACGCGCTTTCTAGATTGCCGATTGCTGCGGATGATGTCTTCGATTCCTCTGACGACTCTTGCCATCAGATTGACACCGATGAGCATCAATCCCTCCGGGATTTTCCGATTGATTATCGTCAGGTGGCACGTGAGACAGCTACGGATCCTCATCAGTTTACTATTGCGTTTTGTTCAACGTGGTTGGCCGTCCAAGGCAAAGGACATATCGGATCCTGTGGTTCGTCGCTATTATCCGCAACGTCATCTGTTGTCTGTTTCGCACGGAGTTTTGCTGTTACGCACCGAGAATGACCAGCTTCGTGAAGTGGTTCCCCAAGTGCTCCAATCCAAGGTCCTCGACTTGTTGCATCAAGGTCATTGGGGAGTGGTCCGCACCAAGCA
Organism: Schistocerca piceifrons; assembly: GCF_021461385.2. NCBI lineage: Eukaryota > Metazoa > Arthropoda > Insecta > Orthoptera > Acrididae > Schistocerca > Schistocerca piceifrons. The sequence continues at coordinate 518,978,880 of NC_060139.1, read as the reverse complement.
GCTTGCCCGCCGTCATTGTACATGGATCGGCATTGATAAGCAGATTACGCAGATGTCTACAGATTGTTCGACGTGTGCCGAACACCAAGCTGCTCCGCCTCAACGCTATTTTGAGTGGGCACGCCCTGCCGGTCCCTGGCAGCGAGTACATATTGATTTCGCTGGTCCATATTGGAATTCTCGTTGGCTCATCGTGATAGATGCATTTAGTAATTTTCCGTTTGTTGTGCCCATGCAGTCTACAACGTCTGCACAAACTATACAGGCGCTGACTTCAATTTTTTGTATTGAGGGTCTTCCAGAAGTTTTAGTGTCTGACAATGGTCCACAATTTACCTCTGCTGAATTTGAAAGTTTTTGTTCTGCCAATGGCATTCGCCATGTTCTTACTCCGCCGTTCCACCCTCAATCGAATGGTGCAGCGGAACGTTTTGTACGCTCATTCAAGGATCATATGGACCGCCTTCGTGCTACGCACTCTCGTCAGCAGGCCCTCATCACGTTCCTGTCGTCGTACCGGACCACGCCACGCGACGGCCCTTCGCCTGCGGAGCTTCTCCACGGCCGTCGTCATCGCACCCTACTACGGTTGTTGCACCCCCCGGATCGACCCGCCGCTTCTGAGCATCGCACGCGTTTTCAGCGCAACGACGCCGTTTTTTTCAGAGTTTATCACGGTCGCCGTCGTTGGGAACGTGGTACCGTGATAAGTGTCCAGGGTCGCGGTTTTTATACTGTTCAAAGGTGCTACTGGGGTGCACAGGAGGCATCAGAACCAGTTGCGCTGCGCTGGCCGCCCGGATTCTGCCGCTCGTTCTTTGTCCACAGATTTGGTCCGCGGCGGGTTCCAGCCGCGCCTTCCGACTTCGCTGCCGCCCCCAGGGCAGCAGCAGCAGCCGTCGCCGCTACCACGCCGACAGCCCGTCCCGTTGATGCCTCCCGCGCAGCTTCATCCGGGAGCGCCCCAGGTGGTCGCTCCGGCGCCTGCGGTCCCTCTTCAGTCGCCACCGCCTTCGGAGCTGATGGACGTCGACCCCTCAGCCGGGCCGCCTTCCCAAGCGGTGGCTGTGCAGCCTGTCCTGCAGCCGCTTTCCTTGGGCACCCCCAAGGAGTCTGACACCGCAGCGCCTTGTCCGGCGCCCACTCCGCAGCCGTCGACGCAGCGTCAGGAGACGCTGCCTCTCTTCGTGGGTCCCGACGCCCCGTCGCGTCCTGTACCAGAAGCTGCGCCCGTGGTCACAGGCGTGCACCCTGACCTCGGTTTTCAGTCGGTGTTTCCCGAGGCCCTGCGCAGCCAATGCTGGGGTGCGGACCGGGGACTGCCACCGACAACAGTCTCCGCCCCGGTCTCTTCTGCTACGTCTGCGGCCAGACCCCTCCCCCGCCGTCGACGCTCGTCACGTCATTATTCAACGACGGTGCGGCGATTTGGGGGGGAGGAGTGTTATATCCTAGCCAGTAATGCCACCCGAGCCCGCTGCCAAAAGGTTGGCAGCATCAAAGTCCGGACGCCGTCCGCATAAGCAGCGCCAGCGAGACAGGAAATCGCCGCAAGTCTGCGCGCGCCACCGCTGGCTTCTGGTCTTAAGCGCTGGAGTCGCGAGCGCTAGGACAGTTCTGTATTCGCCGCTCAGTTGTATACTCGCCACCGAATTGTGTACTTGCTAGTCAGTTGTGTGTTCATCGCAGCAGAGTTGTCGTTTGTCGTCAGCCGACGCTGACCTAGCCCGCTCCGACTCGAACTAGACAGATTTCTGTAGACACGGAGTTCACTACTGTGTTTCTGTATCTTCGTTAATAAAGATAAGTACCGACTTTTATTTAATCAGTTTGGGTTTTCAGCGTTCTGTTCACTGTTCCAGCGGACCGGTCGGCCCGCTATTAAAAGTGTGGCGGTGACTTCGTAAGCCGTTTCTACAGCGAATTGTTTGTCGCTACGAACGCCGCCACAAAACTAACCTACCTGCGCGATTAAGGGATCTGACGTTCCACGCTCCGATCCGCAGAACGCCAGTTTTCTTTCTCCTGATAATGACGTCGTCTTGGGTAGTCCCCGCCCGGAGATCCGAATGGGGGACTATTTTACCTCCGGAATATTTTACCCAAGAGGACGCCATCATCATTTAACCATACAGTAAAGCTGCATGCCCTCGGGAAAAATTACGGCTGTAGTTTTCCCTTGCTTTCAGCCGTTCGCAGTACCAGCACAGCAAGGCCGTTTTGATTAATGTTACAAGGCCAAATCAGTCAATCATCCAGACTGTTGCCCCTGCAACTACTGAAAAGGCTGCTGCCCCTCTTCAGGAACCACACGTTTGTCTGGCCTCTCAACAGATACCCCTCCGTTGTAGTTGCACCTACGGTACGGCCATCTGTATCGCTGAGGCACGCAAGCCTGCCCACCAACGGCAAGGTCCATGGTTCATGGGGGGGGGGGGGGAGGAAATAATCATTAAAACCACCGAATATCAGCCGCGCACAACACTGACGCACGTTGCCTGAAACAATATTCTTCGCAACTCGTGCGTAATTAATTTCGGCTCCATACATCAGCTAGAATAGTTTGTTATAACGATCGTGCTATGAGCAATCTGATTCTAATTATTTTCATTCAAATGAGTTCGGGACCACCGGTGCACTTTTATTTTTACACATTTGTATTACGTTCGGCATTTACGTCTGCAGAGTTGCGTAATTTGAATTTGCCGCTGAGACAATTGTTAAGATGGCGGCAGACAATTGATAGAGACTTTCTATTGTTAGAGCAAATAAGTAAATATTTAAAATGTTTATTAAACGCTATAAACTATACTTTCATATTGTGCAGTATTTAGACCTCATCAAGCAAACATTTGATTTGTTTCTAGGGAAAACACAGACAAAAACGCGATACAAATCGCTATCATCAATAGCTGCGCTCCTTGCAGCGGAAAGAAATAATTAACACAGATAATGCTTACTGAGAGAGGAATTAAAGTTACAAATAATTATTCACTCATATTTATAATAATAATGAACTCTATTTTCAAGTAATAATTAACAAATAATTACAATTTCTTAACAGACCTCAGTTTGATATGCGTCCGAACTTACAAAAGCCAACCAACAAAAGGTAAAAACAAAGGAAGACAAACGCAGATCATAAAAGGAATTTACATTTATCATTGTCTTTGTATGATACACATCGATATGTCTAATTACATCACAGAATATTATATAAATAATTAATATTTATAAGTTTCCACAGTTTTTTCATACGTCGAATACATAATGTTTATAACTGTTAGAGGCATAATTTCCTCTCGTCGCACTGTAGCCAAAAATTTATCACGTGGATGTTACAAGACATCGGGGTCATCTGCACGAAATAATGAAAATCCATCCAATGTAGGCTGCTGACTCCCTAGGGGATTCCGATTGAATTACATCTTACTTTGTTATGTGTGCCCTATAATAGGTATTGTAATGAGGTGATTGTATGAGAATCAACGAAGACGACTCCTTTATGCGGCACATGCTCAAGATTATTCCTCCGTACTTTAGAAGTTCTTGAAACTCCCTGGCGATCGCAGTTCGAGCAATGTGTAAGAGAAGTACACACTTTTTGTCAGCACACATCATATTCAAGTCGAATGGTGTGTGTTAATCTATCCCTCTATCTACATTATTACTCTGCAAGGTCCATACAACAACTTTCAGTTTGTTTCTCTGCCGATCCGCTTTAGAACAGCACCCAAAAAAAGAACACCTAAATGTTTCCGTGCTATCTCTGATTTCTCTTACTGTATCACGACAATATTTCTGCTTGTGCATTTTGGAGTCAACAAAATATTGGTGGATGGTGCTTCAGACAGTCACATCTATTAAATACCTAGGTGTAGCATTGCAAAGCGATATGAAATGGAAAGAGCACCTCAGGTTAGTAATAGGGAAGGGAAATTGTTGACTTCGTTTTATTGGGAGAATTTTGGGAAATTGTAGCTCTTCTGTAAAGGAGACGGCGTATAGAAGGCTAGGGGGACGCATTCTTGAGTACTTTCCTAGTGTCTCAAATCCCCACAAGGCCGGATTAAAGGAAGACTTCGAAGCAATTCAGAAGTTTGCTGCTAGATTCGTTACCGATAGGCTCGATCAGCTCGCAAGTATTACTGTGGTCCTTCATGATGTCAGATCGGAATCCCTGGTGGGAGGGGTGGGTGAGGGGGCGGGAGACGACGCTCTAGGCACTATTGCGGAAATTTGGAGAATCGGCATTTGAGGCTGTAACGTCGCGAGTCAATAGGCAATAACATTTTATTGCAGTAATCTCTTTGAAGCACAGGCTCGTAGCTTTGGAGCCGTTGGCGGTGGCAATATACAGCCGCTGGTATCTTAGCGTGACTCACTCGCACCTGTCGCTAGCCTAGCTGTGTTAGTTCGAGCGACAGAATATTCAAGCCCTAAGAATCTAAATAAACAGTATTAAATATTATTCAATTTTGTTAAAAGTCAATATACAGCCCTTTGCTATTAAAAGAAAGGTTGTGTATTAAAACCTCAGCTATCCAGCTAAGATATCTCAAATTTAGAGACAATTACCAAAAACACCAAAAACCGACACTTATTAGATTAAAGTCAGTTCGGATTCATAAAAAATTATTCAAATGGCTCTGAGCACAGTGGGGCTTAACATCTGAGGTCATCAGTCCCCTAGAACTTAGAACTACTTAAACCTAACCAACCTAAGGACGTCACACACATCCATGCCCGAGGCAGGATTCGAACCTGCGACCGTAGCGGTCGCACGGTCCAGAATGAAGCGCCTAGAACCGCTCGGCCACACCGGACGGCAGGGATTCATAGCAGTTTGTCTTTTAGTATCATTTGGAATTATTACTAAAGTTCACTAAATGGCAGAACAATTAATTTGGGTTTTTTATAATTAAAAACGTTCTCTATCTTTCATTTTCGTAACATAGAATTTAGAAAGAATTAATATTTATTTCATAATTATTTGTTTTGTAGTGTGAATAAATAACAGTGAGTGAGAGTGTATATGTGGAACATACGTAAAGATTCAATTATTATCTGATGTTAAACATGACGTAAGTATGTCATGGGAAAGTGTGAAGCAAGCAGTTGCAATGAAAGCTGTAATTTCCCTGCCTTGCTGATGACGTATGTCCAAGGGTACTTGCTTTTGTAAAAAGGCAGCCAGAATAGACTTTTGCAGAGTAATGATTTTCTAAAGTCATTTAAAGATTATTTGTTAAACATTTTTTTTACGATTTTCAAGATGAAGTGACATAAATGCATCTGTGAATATTGATTGGCGTAGGACAGAAAGAACTCGAAGGATTGTTTTGATTGGCTGGTCATTTTGAACAACCAATCAGAATCAAGCATTTCCCGCGCTCTATCAACTAGGTATAGGCCCTGGAAGGAATGGCAGTGAGTCAGTCGTTAGCTAGCTATCGGACGTGCAGGTCATGTTGGACGTGTCCGTCTGCATTATGAGTAAAATGAAGAAGTTACTGGTATTTCGCGTCCGAATGGTACTGCCGTGAAAGCAGTTGCATTTAAGGACAGATTGTGGAAAGTAGAGCTTTGTGAAGTGTTTAGTTGGAAAGACAAATGCGTGTTAACTTTCGGCCTTCGTAAAATCCCGCGTGGCATGTTTCATTTTCATCTATGGAATAGTTGGCGAACAGTTTCTTTATTAGAAATCCACTGAAAAAAAAGACCGAATGTGTAGCTCATATATTGTAGCAGAGCATCGACTGTAGATCACGTAATAATTCGGGTCGTACTTAAGTACATTTCTGGCTGTCTCGCGTGGTATACTGGGTTGTATGAACTGTGAGCTGAGGACATGGATATTAGTTGTTTAAATAAATACGATCTGATGGCTAATTCTTTAATTTTGAACCTAAAGAAATAAAGAACATGTTGTGTAAGTTTGCCTTTTTTTCTAAAAGAATGAAGCAATCGCCCTCCACCCGAAAATTTTCATGAGTTATTACGGGATAGCTTGGTACCAGAGTTTAGGCGGACTTTGCAAACGTAAGTACTGACGATGTTTTTCTTCAACATCGTCTGAACAGTATCTGTGTAAACCGTGGATTTACTTTCAAAATCTTTTCTTAAAGAATTTACTTTATTTACTAGCGATTCATCAAGAACATTAACACATTTAATCACACTATGTGAGCGTGGAAGTAGTTGCCAGTGGGTAACTGATGAAAACAAATTTCTTTCAACAAATGGAAATTTTATTCCTAAAAAACCTTTGTTAAAAAAACAGATTTAAAAATTATAATCAGAAATCACCCTCTAAATATCAGGTTACATTTTTTTTTTATTTTTTTTTTTTTTTTTTTTTTTTTTTTTTTTTTTTTTTTTTTTTTTTTGCAGTATGAGTTTTCGGGCTGAGAACCTTGCCGCTCCCTTTTAACACGGCCGTAGTCACGACCGCTCACAACAGCCTCTGAAAGACTACACTGGTGCAAATCTTCAACACACCAGATTACTTTAAGCTAAAAATTTTAACAACTCACACAAACACATAAATTATGCACCTCGTGGGAGGGATGTAAATGGTACAAAACACTCACATTAAAAAAATTACTTGCCACCGGAAATGCAACATGTTTTTAAAAGAAAACTCTTACGGTGGAATGCTGGCAACTTTATATACTACAATGACCATTTAAATAAAAACTCATGAAATGCAATCTTACATAAAATGTAAAAACATGCTCTACATTACACATATACCGCCTCTCAAGATGACAGGCAAGATAAAAACATATTTCACCTTAAGCAATAAATTGGTTAACACCGAATCCGACAAACATGACAGAGGCAGCTATTAACGTACGGCAGTCCGACAGACAGACAAACAGACACTAACTGCCTATCAAATACGGACCAGAGACAGACGAGCAAGCTGGGGACGACAGACTGATCAAGAAAACAAGTAGAATTTAACAATTAAATGAAAAACATATCACGAATCACTTAACTTCTAATAAATGGCGATTTCTGGCGAAGACCTGGCGCAGCACCCCCAAAACGCTCTCCCGAACCGTCCGCTGCCATCCGCTTCAACGGACACAGGAAGCCTCGCCGATCTCTAGTCTCACGGCGTCGCAGCTCGTGCCGGCCAGACCGATGTCGTGGGTTGACTCCTGTTGCTCTCGTGTCGGCCGCGAAGCCACTACCCCTCGCTATACGGCGAATCCCACTGGACTGACGTGGCGACCTCACATGCGCCGACGCTCAAGACGGACAAATCATCTTGTGTCTCAATGCGCGACTGACCAACCGATCGATCCAACCGCCAATGACCATTGCTTGAACAAACTCGAGCAGACTGGCGGCCTAACACATACTAGCACTCCAGACGACAGACAGACACTGACTGCCCCACACTGACCCGGCTGACCAACTGACCAGACTCGCCGAAACTCACAGACTGCCTCACTGCCGATTTTTCTTTTTTCCTTTGTTGTCATTTAAACACCTTTACAGAAAGTGGGCTGGCAGCAGCATATTACACTGCTCTTCAGCCGTAAGTTTAACACTTGAAAAAAACAACGGAGACACAGAATGGACAGAACAAAATTGTGGGGCAAAAAACTGTAGACACATACACAGATAACACGTAGCCGTTCACACGCGAAGACACCGGAAGAAACTGTTGGCACTGCACACTGATGAATTAGACGGTACAGGTGAACAAGGAGCGTGACGGCGAAAAGCACAAACACGATGGCACACACACGATAAACTGATGGCGATGATCTCCAGCGCGCGAATATCCACTGAGCGTGTGCGAGTCTGGGGACCTGCTAAGAGGGGAGGAAGGTGGTGGGGGTGGGAGAGGGGAGAGTAGGGATGCCAATGGCAGGGGGGATAGGGGGAGGAATGAAGGGAGGACGGGGTAGGGGAAGCCCAGGGGAGGAGGGGGGAGGAAGGGAGGATGGAGGGAAAGGAGAGAGAAGAGAGAGAGGGTGCCCTAAGGAAAAAATACAGGAAGTGGGAGGGGAGGATCAAAGTTGATAGGAGGGGTAGATGGAGGGGAGGAGGGCGTCATCAGGGAGGGGGAGCTGGCGGACGCCACCTTGGGAGAGGGTAAGAAAAGTGGAGAGATGGAGAGCAGGTGGGATGTGGGAATACAGGTGTGGCAGCAGATGGGGGTGGGAGAGGATGTGAGAGACAAGCAGGTGAGGGGGATCTAGTTTACGGGAGGTGTGTAGGATCCGTATCCGTTCAAGGAAGAGGAGGTGATGGGGGAACGGAATAAGATCATACAGGATCCGCATGGGGGAGGGAGATGGATACGATAGGTGAGGCTGAGAGCATGGCGTTCAAGGATTTTAAGGGATTTGTAAAAGGTAGGAGGGGCGGGGATCCAGACAGGATGGGCATAGCAGAGGATAGGGGGGACGAGGGATTTATAGGTGTGGAGGATGGTGGAGGGGTCCAGACCCCATGTACGGCCAGAAAGGAGCTTGAGGAGATGGAGCCGGGATCGTGCCTTGGCTTGGATTGTCCGGAGATGGGGGGTCCAGGAGAGGCGATGGTCGAAGGTGACACCAAGGTACTTAAAGGTGGGGGTGAGGGCGATAGGACGGCCATAGATGGGTGATATAGAAATCGAGGAGGCGGAAGGAAGGGGTGGTTTTGCCTACAATCATCTCCTGGGTTTTGGAAGGATTGACCTTAAGCAACCACTGGTTGCACCAAGTGGTGAACCGGTCAAGATGGGATTGGAGAAGGTGTAGAGAGCGCTGCAAGGTGGGGGCAAGGGCAAGGAAGGCGGTGTCATCGGCATACTGGAGAAGGTGGATGGGGGGTGAAGGCGGCGGCATGTCCGCCGTATACAAAAGGTACAGAAGAGGGGAGAGGACGGAACCTTGGGGCACACCGGCGGAGGGGAAAAATGTGTAGGAATCTGTGTTATGGACGGTGACGTAGGAAGGACGTTGGGAAAGAAAGGAGCCGATCAGACGGACGTAGTTAATAGGAAGGGCGAAGGTTTGGAGCTTGAAGAGGAGACCGGAATGCCACATGCAGTCATAGGCTCGTTCAAGGTCAAGGGAGAGGAAGATAGCGGAGCGACGGGAATTAAGCTGTTTGGAGAGGAGATGAGTGAGGTGAAGGAGATGGTCATTGGAAGAGCAGGACGCCCGAAAGCCACACTGGGTAATGGGAAGGAGGCGGTGCTGGCGAAGATGCTGGTGGATGCATCGGGTTAGGATGGATTCCAGGACCTTGCTGAAGACCGAGGTAAGGCTGATGGGACGGTAGGAAGAGACAGCGGACGGCGGTTTACCGGGTTTCAGGAACATCAGGATACGGGAGGTTTTCCACAGGTCGGGGTAGTAGCCGGTGGACAAGACATACATTATAGAGCCTGGCCAAGGTAGAGAGAAAAGAGGCAGGAGCTTCACGAAGGTGGCGATAGGTGACACGATCGTGACCAGGAGCGGTGTTGCGCTTCGTGCGGAGTGTAGCGATGAGATCCTGTGTAGTGATAGGGGCATTGAGTTCCGTGTGTGCAATGTTGTCCAAGTACTGGAAACCAGGTGCGAGGGGAGGGACAGAGGTGTCAATTCGATCGCGGACATCCGGGAAGAGGGAGTAATCGAACTGGGGATCGTAGGGGATGGTAAAGACATCGGAGAGGTAGGAGGCAATCACTGCCGATCACACAGCGCCCCTTAAATGCACCTGAACAGGCAACTTTTCCCCTTTCCCACCAGAGGGAAACACCAAAGCTGCGATTGCCACAGCGGCGCCACCGCCAGAAACGGAAGGCGACTGCTTTACACTATGCCCTGCGGCGCGCTCTTCAAAACAGCAATTTTTACCACGGCTCACTATGTATGCAGAGAATCGGGCTGGTGACCAGACGCCGTAGGTGGAACTTTTTGTAGTGCACAGTACGACGGAAGACAGTGGCCAAACAATTACGCAACGCAACGCGACATTTAACCCGCCTCGCCGCAAGGCCGACTGCACAGCGATTCCACTACCGCCAATGAACATTTCGCGTAATAACCATGAAGATAAGATGCAAGAAATAAGGGCTTTTGCGGAAGCCTTTAGACAGTCGTTTTTCCATCGCTTTATTTCCAAGTGTAACAAGAAAGGAAGGGACCAGCAGGGCTACGTGGAAGCTTCTGACGTGATGCGGACGGTGGCTTGCGAAGTACGTATGTGCATGTAGATCTACCCCGGATGCGAATACTGCCTCGGGCATGGATGTGTGTGATGTCCTTAGGTTAGTTAGGTTTAATTAGTTCTAAGTTCTAGGCGACTAATGACCTCAGAAGTTAAGTCGCATACCGCTCAGAGCCATTTGAACCATGATTACAGTTATAAACTGCCCTGAGGTAGCGTAGCTCACGACAAATCACCTAGGCTACGTGTTTAAGCCTTAGAGCACTTAGCGACTTCCAATAAACTTTCACACGTATTTCAAATGTTTACGAAATTTTTCCTCCTCGGTGACATCCACCTCCTCCTCCCCCCCCCCCCCAAATGATGAAAGGAAGAAAAAACATTAATTGCTACATTCTCGGCCCTCATGCATTAAAATTTCAGATTCAGTCATTGTTTACTTCTTTACTGCTGTTAACTCTATGCGCTTCCCATTTTACATCCAACAGCTATATACACGGACCAGCCCACATTAATGTGACCGCAGTCTATATTCGACATCAATTGCGATAACCACTCACGGGCAGCAGATGGCAACACTAGCAGTGCTGGGTATTTAAAGGCTGTCGGAGGACACGGAAAACAGCCCAGTCCCTGTATTGCGGAAAGTCAGAGCTTTGTGCGACGTCCCTTCTTGCTATGTATGTATGTGTGTATGTACAAGTTCCTCACCAGCTACACAATTGTAGATGGGTAGGAGGCAATATTTCCGGCAGTGACTGCTGGACAGTTCCCTGACAATTTCGAGTGGTATTGTAGACTAGAGCACACAGCAAGATGAACATATTGACACACAGCATCGGAAAGGGGAACAAAAATCGTTTCATGCATCATCAGTTGAGCCAAAGATTAACATCTCTGGTTCATTTTGTATGGGGTGGTGGAACAGGGCAAAGTAGTCTTCTACACTGTGAATTGACAAGCTATTTCAAAAAACATAAACAGTTCCAACATAGGCGGTATTCTCTATGAATTGTGAAATTCATCCTCAGTCCATCCTGGTGCATTACCATTATTTTCTGAAAAGTATTTCCTCTATGCTCATCCATTATCATCTCCTCCCTGTCCTCATCCTCAGCTATATGCTTAAGGGTAATATAGTTTTTGAATTCCTCTCTGCCCAACAACAACATCATGTCAATTGAACACCTTTCCCATCAATTTAAATAGTTTAATTAATGCTTAAGTAAATAAACTATATATTGCTCTAATTTACTATCCATTTCGTGTCATGAAATCTGTTTTTTCATGTATTTTTCTATCGTCCTGCCAATTTTAAGCAGTTGTGTTCATTTGAATTTCTAGCAACAATTCGGTAGGGTAACTGTCAGTTGAGTTTCCCCACCAAAATTTAGAAAATTCTTCTAGCAGGATAATACACTTATAAATAAATGGACACAATTCCCAAGACCTTATGTCCTTTCTCTCGAGCAACTCAGCACAAACTGAGTCTTTTTCCCACTAATTCACTATGAGGGAGGGGAGGGAATGTGGGGGCTGGGGGAGGAGTTGGGTTGATGATTTCAACAATGTGAAGTTTCCTCATCTACCCCCATGGACAGGTAGCGTGGTCTACTGAGTGAGAGCCACCATCTTGAACATATTTGGCAACCGTGTAGACTGTTCCAGGACAAACATTATTCCCGGGAAGATCTACGAAACTGCGGTGACGTTCTCTGCGCCCACTATTCCAAATACACTATCTGGCCACTATCTGGGACACCATTCTGTAATGCGGAACTGATCACTAGATGTCACTAGAGGTGGATGCTCCAGTATAAAAATAGACAATAAGTGTTAGTATCGTGTTGTCGCAGAGAAGCAATAACAGCAAAGCTTATTGCCTTCGAACGTGGACTAGTCTTTCAAAGTTACCAGAGTACCAAATTCGTCGGGTCATTTCATCCGTTCTAAAACTGCCCAGGTTGAATGAACAAGCGACTAGAAACGCGAAACAACAACCACAGATGAACCAAGTCCAGGCAGACCTCGTGTACTGACAGACAGGGACCGTCGGCCATTGTGGAGAATGGTTGTAAAAAACAGGAAGGAATCACTTGTAAGTTTCAAAGAGCTACCAGCAGCACAAATAGTATAATGACTGCGTGTAGGGAGATAAAGAGAATGAGGCACAATGGTCGTCAGACACTGCTGTAGTCAATGCTAAGCAACAGTGGAGGTGCTGTAACGAGAGACGCCACGGGCCTATGAAGGACTAGATACGAGGGATTGTAAGTGACAAATTACGCTGTAACGTGTGGCAATTAGGTGGTAGGGTTTGGGTCTGTGTCGGTGTTTCCATGGTCCCCTTATTGCACTTAAGAAAAGGTAAATTGCGGAAGGATGTGAATACATTTTACAGCATTTTGTACTGCTTACTGCAAAAGTGCAGCTCGTTAACGAAGACTGTATCAGTATCCTCCACAGACATGCATATATCATTGACAGTGTCCCCAAAACAGTTCACATTCTAACAAGAGCGAAGAGTGGACACATACCATGTGAATGTCCGAATATTTTTGAGCGGATAGGGTATTACAAAATGATAGCATTTCTGGTTTGGGAGATTAATAGACTCAATTTTTCACAGTTTTCCATAGGTTTAAATTTATTTTGTAATAAATTGTGCTTCGTGTTCTATTAGAGCCCTTCTTCAACGGTTCAGATCTTGTGTACGCTCTTGGCTCGACATAACCTTTAATACGAAATCGACAAGCGTTCCTCTCAATGTTAGTCAAGAGAAGTTGGATTCCTACATGTTCCCGACATCGCCTTCTAGCCTGTCCTTCTAGTCGTCATAAGCAATACAAACGCAACATCATGGTCTACACGTTGCCCTCAAATGGGAGGAATGAAGGATAAAATTTAACGTCGTTTCGGCGACGAGGTCATTAGAAATGGTGAAAATATTCAGTCTGTACAAGGATGGGGCAGGAAATCTATCGTGGCTTAAGTCAAAGGAACTGTACCAGTATTTGCCCTAAATAGTTCATGGAAACCACCAAAACCTATATTTGTGTAAGTTTTGTTCTGAAACCAGTCATGAAGCACAAAAATTTTATTGACCATTTAATTAATTTAGGTCAGCTCTGATCGTCTTCAGACCTAAGTGAATCTAGTGCGTTGTACAATTCTTGTCGTTGCGTATACACATCGAGAAGCTTTAAATTTGAGCGATTTATGGTGTAATTCTAACGGCATTGTTTTAGTTCTCGTGTGGTGGCCACATCATTTTCTGTTTATCGATAAGAGGTATTTTTGCACAATGCTGAAAGCTTTTGTAAATCATTTTGTGATTGGTTTTAATTTACTCATGACTCTGATAGAGCGTAAACGAAAGGATCATCTGCAGGCGATCTGAGGAGGCTACTCAAATTGTTCTCTAAATCTTGTATACAAATTATGAACAGCTGATGCCCCATAACGCTTTAATGGAGAAACCTATTGGTATAAATGTAGATGTAAATGTAGATGATTCCCGTCATTTGGTACAAATTGTTGCCATACCTACATAAACTCATTCACACAGTCGATACCCCAAAGGCACAACGCGGTCTATATTACTGTAGAGGTAACCTTGTTCATCGTTCATGGCGTACGGATCCAGTTGTGGGTTACCTGTCCAACGGCAGCCGGCGACAACAAAAATTTTGTTTTCTACATTTCATGCAATTATTGGCAGAAATTAAAAACGTAAAATATACTCATTAGAAGGTATAGTCTTATGTTAAAGATCTGAAACAATAAGACAATTATTACAGTTATGAGCCGGCTGGAGTGGCCGTGCGGTTCTGGGCGCTACAGTCTGGAACCGAGCGATCGCTACGGCCGCAGGTTCGAATCCTGCCTCGGGCATGGACGTGTGTGATGTCCTTAGGTTAGTTAGGTTTAATTAGTTCTAATTTCTAGGCGACTGATGACCTCAGAAGTTAAGTCGCATACTGCTCAGAGACATTTGAACCATTATCACAGTTATAAACTGCCCTGAGTAGCGTAGCTCACGACAAATCACCTAGACTACGTTCGTTCTGTGTTTAAGACTTAGAGCACTTAGCGATTTCCAATAAACTTCACACGTATTTCAAACGTTTACGAACTTTTTCCTCCTCGGTGACATCCTCCTCCTCCTCCTCATCGACGACGAAGACTGGAATTTTCAAGGCATTACCGCAACTGGGTGTCCAATGAGTGGCCTTTGCAGATGAATCACGTTTCATGCTCGATCGGACAGATGGCGTAAGGCGCGTACGACGTGAAACGTTGGAAAGCGAACACCATGCAACCAGGAGGGAACCTTGTGGTCTGATGAAAGATTTCGTGGCATTCCCTGGGTGACCTAGTCATTCTGGAAGTCACACTCGATCACTACACCAAAGCATCTACTCTGGGGACCATGTCCACCCCCACATGCAGTTCGTGTCTCCTCATCACGATGGCATCTGCCAGCAGAACAATGTAGCATGTCACACAGCACGCAGTGTACGTGAATGGTTCGAAGAGCACTAGGATGCGTTTATCGTACTTCTCTGGTCATGCAAACTTCCCGAATTTAAACCCGATTAAGAATCTATGGACCACTTCAGTCGGGCATTCCGCGCCGTGGATTCTCAAACAAGATAACTTGTGCAGCTGTACACGGAAATGGGGTTCGCATGGCTCCACATCACTTACGGTACCTTCCAGAACATCAATGACTCTCTTCCTGCACATCTCGTAGCGGTCCGCGTTGCAAAATGTTGTTATTCTGGCTTTTGACAGGTGATCACGTTGATGCGACTGGACCGTGTATACCTCTGAATGTACCTGCAAAATTATACGAGTATGTCGTGCGACATACAGAGTATACAGTGTGTTACAAAAAGGTACGGCCAAACTTTCAGGAAACATTCCTCACACACAAAGAAAGAAAATATGTTATGTGGACATGTGTCCAGAAACGCTTACTTTCCATGTTAGAGCTCATTTCATTACTTCTCTTCAAATCACATTACACATGGAATGGAAACACACAGCAACAGAACGTACCAGCGTGTCTTCAAACACTTTGTTACAGGAAATGTTCAAAATGTCCTCCGTTAGCGAGGATACATGCATCCACCCTCCGTCGCATGGAATCCCTGATGCACTGATGCAGCCCTGGAGAATGGCGTATTGTATCACAGCCGTCCACAACACGAGCACGAAGAGTCTCTACATTTGGTACCGGGGCTGCGTAGACAAGAGCTTTCAAATGCCCCCATAAATGAAAGTCAAGAGGGTTGAGGTCAGGAGAGCGTGGAGGTCATGGAATTGGTCCGCTTCTATCAATCCATCGGTCACCGAATCTGTTGTTGAGAAGCGTACGAACACTTCGACTGAAACGTGCAGGAGCTCCATCGTGCATGCACCACATGTTGTGTCGTACTTGTAAAGGCACATGTTCTAGCAGCACAGGTAGAGTATCCCGTATGAAATCATGATAACGTGCTCCATTGAGCGTAGGTGGAAAAACATGGAGCCCAATCAAGACATCACCAACAATGCCTGGCCAAACGTTCACAGAAAATCTGCGTTGATGACGTGATTGCACAATTGCGTGCGAATTCTCGTCAGCCCACACATGTTGATTGTGAAAATTTATAATTTCATCATGTTGCAATGAAGCCTCATCCGTAAACAGAACATTTGCACTGAAATGAGAATTGACACATTGTTGGATGAACCATTCGCAGAAGTGTACCCGTGGAGGCCAATCAGCTGCTGATAGTGCCTGCACACGCTGTCCGTGGTACGGAAACAACTGGTTCTCCCGTACCACTCTCCATACAGTGACGTAGTCAACGTTACCTTGTACAGCAGCAACTTCTCTGACGCTGACATTAGGGTTATCTTCAACTGCACGAAGAATTGCCTCGTCCATTGCAGGTGTCCTCGTCGTTCTAGGTCTTCCCCAGTCGCGAGTCATAGACTGGAATGTTCCGTGCCCCCTAAGAAGCCGATCAATTGCTTCGAACGTCTTCCTGTCTGGACACCTTCGTTCTGGAAATCTGTCTCGATACAAGCGTACCGCGCCACAGCTATTGCCCCGTGCTAATCCATACATCAAATGGGCATCTGCCAACTCCGCATTTGTAAACATTGCACTGACTGCAAAACCACGTTCGTGATGAACACTAACCTGTTGATGCTACGTACTGATGTGCTTGATGCTAGTACTGTAGAGCAATGAGTTGCATGTCAACACAAGCACCGAAGTCAACATTACCTTCCTTCAATTGGGCCAACTGGCGGTGAATCGAGGAAGTACAGCCTCGGGCATGGATGTGTGTGATGTCCTTAGGTTAGTTAGGTTTAAGTAGTTCTAAGTTCTAGGGGACTGATGACCACAGATGTTAAGTCCCATAGTGATCAGAACCATTTGAACCATTTTTAGAGGAAGTACAGAACATACTGACGAAACTAAAATGAGCTCTAACATGGAAATTAAGCATTTCCGGCACATGTCCACATAACATCTTTTTTTTATTTGTGTGTGAGGAATGTTTCCTGAAAGTTTGGCCGTACCTTTTTATAACACCCTGTATATGCAGATATTTTTATTGGCGACTGAGGACAGTATACTGAACAACATTATATTAGCATTTATTTCATTTGCAGACTAGGAACGAAAGTGTGAGAACTGTGGTAGGGAAGGTGAATGGTCCACCTCTGTTTGCTGGGAGAATTTCAGGAAAGAGTGGTTCACCTGTAAAGGAGAACGATATAGGACGCTGGTGCGACCTATTCTTGAATACTGCTCGAGTGTTTGGGGTAGCGGGTCGGATTTACACATCGAAACAATTCAGACATTTGTTATCGGTAAGTTCGAACAACACGTAGGTGTTACGGAGACGCTTCAGGAACTAAAAAGGGAATCCCTGAAGGGAAGGCGACATTCATTTCGAGAAACTCTATTGAGAAAATGTAGAAAACCGGCATTTGAGGCTGACTGCCGAACAATTCCACACCGCCCACACACATTGCGCCTAAGGAACCATGAAGGTAAGATACGAGAAATTATGGCTCATACGGAGGCATGTAGATAGTTTTTCTCTCGCTCTATTTACGAGCAGAACAAGAAAGGACTAGTAGTGGCACAGGGTACCATCTGCCACGCACTGCACGGTGACTTGCGGAGTATCTATGTAGATGTAGATGTTGATGTAGTATGTTTTTAGGTTGGTTAGTACTCCAAGTACATGTGGCAAGAGCAAGCCATTAACGCTTACAGTTTCCCCTCGGCAGCACGTCAGGTGTTGAAATGCGGACACGTGAACGCGAAATGGTTTGTCTATACGGACAGGCGTAGTCACCTTACTAGTGCAGTTACGACCGTGCAGAAAGCATCAAGTAGTAAATTATGTGGCGCGTTTGTGGGAAGACTGTTAGACGCAAAGGAAAAACAACTAACGCACTCTGAAGTGGATTCATATTAAGGTGCCAGTGACCATAATATCTGTACTTATACCCCTAAGGCCCTGTGCAGTTCCAACTCGAGTTGAGAAAATGCACAGCATTCAGTCGCTAATAATCTGTTTATTGTAGATGTAGATACCGCACTGATGATAGCCGCGCAGAGGTTGACATCTACATCTGCAATAAACAGACTATTAGCGACCTATTGCTGTACATTTTCTCATCATTCTACAGTTACGGAGATATGGTGTCAAACGCATTGAGATCCGTGAGAAAATAGCTTTTTTTAACGGAACTTGGGTTACGGAGACAATACACACCCTGTGTTTCACAGTAAGAGTACTTAGCGACTTCCAAGAAACTTTAAACAAAACTTCAAACCTTTTTCACACTTTTTCTCGCTTCGTGTTTAACGTCAAATATTTAACACACCAATTCATCTGTAAAATAATTAGACAGTTAAAACTTTTTTATTCATGGGACTTCGAGTCTCTAAAGAATAGGGGTGTGGCATTTACTGATTTGATTAAAAACCAGTGAGAGTGCAGTCAAAAGCCAACTGGAAGTTTATGAACATATTATCAACTTGAGACTCCCTGTCGATAGTACTCATTTATTCGTGCGAACAAAAAACCGGTTGTTTTTCACAAGACTATTTCCAGTTGTGTTCACTGAAGCTTTAGTTAATTGTTACCTGTTTCACTATCTGTCTGAATCAAAGTATCACTTAGGTTCTTGATGTTACCACACCAAGCACTGAAGCCGGCAGAAGTGGGCGAGCGGTTCTAGGCCCTACAGTCTGGAACCGCGTGACCGCTACGGTCGCAGGTTCGAATTCTGCCTCGGGCATGGATGTGTGTGATGTCCTTAGGTTACTTAGGTTTAAGTAGTTCTAAGTTCTAGGGGACTAATGACCTCAGAAGTTAAGTCCCATAGTGCTCAGAACCATTTGACCCAAGCGCTGAAGCTTTTTCTCTGCCGCATTATGAGAAATTCCCGCCTGATAACAAAAAGTCTACAAAAAATTCCAGAAGGGATGAGGACCAAGGCGATTTTCTCAGAAACTGTGCGGTGCGCACAATTTTCGAAATATCAGCTAAGCATCATTTCAGCTAATTGGGCATGCGGTAGCACAACTGTATCGTAATGAGCGCGTGCTCTTTTCGCACCTCGATTCAGTACGCTCTTTATTTTCTACAACGGTGAATTTATTTCATCTGCACGAAGATGGTGATGTTCTCCAGTCCATTTTGCACATTGAGTCACTTCTTTACGATCTCCGTTGCCTTATACGAAAAGATTAGTAAATTCCGTAGTTAATGGATTTCTTGCGTTTCGAAATCAAACTAAGTACACACAAGGCATGGATCTCACATCCTTGTACTGAGCAAAGCCATACCTCGTCAATGACTTTCCTCAAACTGCTATTACCAAATGTGTATCAGCATTGTGCAGGTCATTATGACGTGCACTTTGCTTAGTGCAACATTCTATGGGCGAATACGGGAGGAAGGAGACCAGAGGCCGAGACACCCTTCTGTCTTACTAAATGGGATCATCGAGGCCTCTGAGCTGCCACCATAAGATGGGAAGATCGCTCTAAATGGGTCACATTCTTTTTCTGAATGACAGTAAGCTCCAAAATTGCCGTTACCCAAAAATATTTTTTCTTTGTACTGTATCAGTGATGTACAATTTCGGCTATACATAGACTTTCCATTTGGTTACTCCATCAGATTGAAAGGAATGTACGAGTAGTCTTATATTCTTTTCATCTCATGGGTTAGCTGTATTTCTCAGTATCCTGACATTTTGGAGATATTTCACCGTTTTCGAGAGGTTGAGAGTTAGGTATTAGATTATAGACATTGATTATTACGTACTGGGGTTTTGCTTGAAGTAATACATACACTGCCAACCACTTCAATGTCACCCCTTGTCAAATTCCAGAATAACCACATTCTGCAGCGCAGACCGGAGACGTGCAGGAAGAAAGTCAGTGAGGTTCTGGAAGCTACCGACAGGGGTGGAATTTGGAGCCACGCCGACTCCAGTGCCGTGGAGAGATGCGCTAGGTTCCTCGGTTGGGGATCCACTGTGCAGACAGGCCGATGGAGGTAATCAAACAGATTCTTGATTGGGATTAAACCGGCGGGACTGGACGGCCAGAGGAGTACAGCAAAGTCATCCTGATGCACGAGTTGAAAATATCTGATAGTATCCAAATGGAAAAGAGCCGAGAGACTTGAAAACGGCTCCATAGCCGAAATAGTCCAGTCGTGAAGAATACAAAATAAAATGACATTCTGATCCAAGTAAAGACAGTCTTTGCACAGAATTACAGTCATTCTGAAACTTTGTTTTGGCTGCTAACACCGTTGCAACCAAAGAAAACACTGTTTTCACAATGCATGCCAGCAAACTCTGGGGTTTAACCAGGACCTTGGCACGAATTCTGTTGTGTAGTCACCTTACACCAGCAACACCTCGGCCACGTGCTAGCTACTAATGAATGCATCTTAAACCGTCAATATTCGGAGCGACAAACATCTGGTTCGGGTGACACTGCACTAACTTGTATTAGGAAACAAAAGTAAGGATTCAGAATCTTGTCTTGTTGAGTTAAGACAGGCCGGCCGAAGTGGCCGTGCGGTTAAAGGCGCTGCAGTCTGGAACCGCAAGACCGCTACGGTCGCAGGTTCGAATCCTGCCTCGGGCATGGATGTTTGTGATGTCATTAGGTTAGTTAGGTTTAACTAGTTCTAAGTTCTAGGGGACTAATGACCTCAGCAGTTGAGTCCCATAGTGCTCAGAGCCATTTTTTTGAGTTCAGACAATACCACGAAATTTTTTATGGAAGCACTGTTCCTAGTCAGTATCATTTTAGATTGGCGTTGACGGGTCGTGGAAGCGCTGTTAAATCGTTATGAAAATCTAAACACGTGATATTTAGCTCCAGTTGCAGCTCGTCTAGCCCTCGTCGTCGTAAGAAAATAGAAATAAAAAAGCAGTAGCATTATATATGCAACGCATGATCTGAAATTTTACGGAAGTAAGAAAGACACTCAAGGTAATTCAAGGCAGTCCACATACAACCTGGACTAGATTGTGCAAGCGCATTTGAATGCGGTTCCTCTCACAGACTGGGTACTTTTCGCATTATTCACGTAGCGGACCTCTCGGGTCTCTTTTGTTGTGTAGATAATTATTCATTCCGCGATTAGACGTCTGGCGCAGAAATACGAGCAAAGGACAAGGCGTGTCCGCCTGCGCGCTCGGTCGCCGAGGCCAAGGCCGGGTTTTCCCGACTGTCGACTGTCGCGCACGTGACGCGGGGCGAGGCGAGGCGAGGCGAAGCGAACCGCGGCGACTGCGAGGGCAAACACAGCGCCGCCGGCGTGACGTAGCGCCACGCCCACGGCTGCGCGCAGTGGACCTGCGTTTAGCACCACGACGTTCACTCAGAAATCATTGCACAACGTTTTTCGTAGTGGCTAGCGTGGTCATTTCGGAGTATTAAAACCTCCAAAAAATGGAGTTATTATGCTGTTACATCCGTCCGCCTTCGTAGCCGCGTACGTGCAGTACTAACCTCTTCGGGCTTCTACGCATGACAGATGTACGCTTCCTGCATGGTAACGTGACCTCACTCCGCTTTCCCCCCACCCCCCCCCCCACCCCCACACACACACCCACACCCCCGCCTTCCATCTATTCTCTTTATTTCCCTATCCAGGCTTGGAACACTCAAGCCCCTCCGTGTGGTCTTCCTGGGCACTTCGATACAGGGATCCTGGCCCTTTTCGTTTCTTTTCCTTCTCTGTTCGCCAAGGGTTCTGTTACCTATGTGTCTGACGTAAGTCCACCATAATTTCATAATAATAGCAAGAAAAGAACAAAAACCCTTACCCATCAGTTGATTCCCATGAATTCCACTTTCTACCCTACAACGGCTCGGTGGCAATGAGGGGGTACTGTGACCGGATCTCACGATTCGACCCCTGTCCATTCTGCCCCCGAGCCCCCGCCGCTTCATTTGCTCCTTTTTTTAAAGTGGTCAGCGCGACAGAACCTCTTTCGACGGCCCCGGGTTCCGATTCCTGGTGCTGCCAGGGATTTTTCCTTGGTGCGTGTGCTGAACTGTGGTATACTCAGCCTCCTGAAGTCAAATGAGGAACTGCCTGATTGGAGGTAGCGGCTGGAAAGTCGAAACGTTAACTATGGCAGGGAACTCGGTGTGCTGATACAATGCCCCACCACAAGGCGTCATATAACGAATGACAGAGCATGACAAGGTGGTCGGTCGACTTTCGCGTGGTCTTCGGGCCCTGATCTCGGGGTTTTCTTTCCTTTTTTGGTGTTAGACCCTCCATAAACACACTATCTGATCACAAGTATCCGGACAGCCCTACGCAAAGTTGGACTGAGTACCAGATGTCATGAGAAGCTGACCTGCCAATGTAAAACGAGGCAGGGAGTATTTCTTTGTCAGTAGACTCCCAAAATGGACTAGTCACTGGATGCCGTTGGATGTACCACACTCATGAGGGAGATTCCAACCCTTCTGAAACTACCTAAGTCAGCTGTTGATGATCTTATTATGAAGATCTGATTGTGAAGCGGGAATGCAATTGAGAAGCCACAGCTGTACTAAGACAAGGCCGACCTCATGTAAGGACTCTTAAGCATCGCGTAGCGTGACTGTAAAATATTGCGTGTGTTCCAAAGTGCTAGCAGCTGTCCACTTAGCACGATTGAGAAGTTAAAGCTAATGGAGGACAATGATCGTGCAACTCCTCATCAGCGGCACATTTCTGTAGCCAATGATAAACGACGCTTGAGATGGTGTAAACAGCGATGTCACCGGATAGTGGGACGCTGAAACACGCTGTATATCCTGTAGCAATCCGATGGAAGGATATGGATACATTGTAGAGCACCATGTACTGTGTGCAGTAGGTATGAGCGTAACTGTCCTGTCAAGATTCCCGAAGTGAATCCAATGGAACACCTTTGGGATGAGTTAGAAACTCGATTTTGCTGTAGCCCCAGTGTCCGAAATCACTACCTTCTCTGGTTTCGGGTCTTGAGGAAGAGACTCCTCAATACATCCAGGTTACTGACAAAATATCCACAGCTGAGTTCAAGTCTTCATAAAGGCGAATAGTGGACACGTCCTTTTTTAATGTCCACTACTATGTGTCTGGATGCTTTTGATCCTCCAGTGGGACGTGATATCTTGTTTGCAGAAATCAACATTCTTGCTGTTCAGGAAAAATCACCTCGCCCTTATTTTGGTATTCCCCATCATGCAATGATTTGTTCATACGAGGAAAGAGGTGGAAGTGAGTGGGTGCCATGTCAGGAGAGTATTATATCCAGTGTCCTGTTCACATTGAATTTGGGCTTTGTCGTGTTACACCCCCTTGATCAGGTTCCTGGCGCGCTGCAACTTGACAGCATTCCGTAATCTCCACAGGATGCTTGTAGTATGCCCGTAGTATGCTCATGTGATGGCTTCCCCTTACGAGCATAATCTAGTAGAACCAGAATATAGTATTTCCAAAAATAATTCAGCATTGCCCTGTCGGGTGATCGGATCTTTGCCGTTTCCGGCGAAGACAAATCCACATGATTCCATTGGTCCTTTGTCTCGAGGCCGTGATGATAACGCCTAGCATGGTGATTATGTAGCTAAAGAAATCAGATGAATTAATTT
The DNA here is from genome assembly GCF_021461385.2 of Schistocerca piceifrons. NCBI lineage: Eukaryota > Metazoa > Arthropoda > Insecta > Orthoptera > Acrididae > Schistocerca > Schistocerca piceifrons. Next base: position 518,955,518 of record NC_060139.1, on the reverse strand, counting down.
AATGCAGCTGCAGCACTTTTGCTGCTGCTGCTCTGATTCGGCAATGTCTATAGTCGCGGGAAGTGTTGAAAACTGATGCGTGACTAGTTTTCACTTTTTCCACTGTCGCCTTGCTTGTGACACATCGATCTTAGAGCACTAGGGTTTCTACTTCTCGATTCTTCACGGACATATAGTCTGCCACATCGTTCTTTCTCATTCAGACTCATTTGATAGCGCTGGAAGCGTCGGCGCCACCTTTCCACTACTTCATATGATTCTATAGTGTTACACTAGACTTTCAACAACTCTGCACAGATTGTTACTGTGCTGCTCCCCTTCCAATGAAAGAAACGAATTACCGCACGATATTTCACTCTACCAGTGGGCGTGGCTCGTCCAATGGTGTGCTATGCTACCTCAGTGCGGGGAGTAAATTCAATATTAGTTTGTATCCCTAAAGATAGGATTGCGGAGACTTATTCTGTCACTGACGTGTACTTCCGAAAACGCTTCTATCACTGCGGTAAAAAACTAGCAGCGCCACCTATCGGTTCATTGGTGTACTAGAAAATTAACAGTGCCACCTATTGGTTATTTGATGAACTACACTGTTCTAATCGTGTCACGAAGGTAAACATCGGAGCTACGTACTAAGCTTAGTAGGCTCCAACAACTTTAAATTACAATATTTCTTTTCCTGTGATGTGATTTTGATGAAATAAAGTCTGTATGTTGCACCAAACTACGCTCACGCTACCTGTGAAAACAGCATGAAAATTTGTCTAATAGTTCTGGAGATTAGCGTGTTCAAACAGACAAACAGACACGATGGTTTTACAGATTTATTATTGCTGTACAATAATTCCGACTGTCCCCTTGTTCCAATGGTGTAACTTCGTGTCGACTGTGTTCTGCTTACGATTGCTGCCAATACCAGCGATCTAACAGTAGTGGCTCTTAAGTTAAGGCGCGCGACCGCTACGGTCGCAGGTTAGAATCCTGCCTCGGGCATGGATGTGTGTGATGTCCTTAGGTTAATTAGGTTTAAGTAGTTCTAAGTTCTAGGGGACTGATGACCATAGAAGTTAAGTCCCATAGTGCTAAGAGCCATTTGAACCATTTTTTTCTTAAGTTAAGGTGGCGAACTGTTGTGTGTGTCAGATCAGAAATGGATAAAATAATAGCATTTGGTTAGTCGTTGTCACGAAAGTTAATGGATAAAAATATTTCGACACCGGAATGCAAATGTCTCTAAGACAATGTGCAACATACAACTTACGGATTTGCTGACGGGTGACGTCGTCGACCACAGCCGATATATCCTGATTGTCTGACCAATCAGGACTGTGGAAGACCGGTGTATTGAACATAAGCGTTACACACGTTTACAACAGTCGAGCAAATCTGCTATTGCAGAACACTGCCTTGAGACCGGTCATCCCATGGAATACAACACCGAGATTCTGGCTTGCGCGTCCAGCTATTGGGATAGTGTTATTAAGGAAGCTGTTGAAATCAAACTATCAAGAAACCTTATTAACAGAGATGGTGGATTTTGTTTAAATGCTGCTTGGAATCCGGCTCTGTCTCTCATCAAAAAATAGAGGGACAGAATTAGTGCTACCTCACCTGTTGATTAGTCACTATCGATATTTCTGGTGTTGGTCATCTTTGTTTGTGTTGACACTTGTTCTGTGTGTGGTATCTTCCTTGTTTCTTCTCTATGAACCGAGATATTAAATTTCCTTGCACTTTTCTTCTTCCTTGCATTTGTGCCTTGAGAATGGCAGGGTGTGCTCCTGTCGAAATATCGGCGGTGGTCGACGACGTCACCCGGCAGCAAACCCGTAAGTTGTTTGAACATTCAATTCGCCGGGAAAAGTTAAGGTCTCACAGTGTGCAAGAATAATATTAAAGACACTTTCAGAACGTTGAGAAGACCAAACTGTTGGCATTGTGTACGATTCTAGATGCTCGCTTCGAATGGCTCCGTACTCAAGATCGCTTGGCAGTAATTACTGCCGTTAGCACGATAAATGACATGGTTCAGAAGACGTAAGCACGGGAAGCAGCTGAAGTAATAGAACCAAAAGTATAGTTATCGGCTCCTGCAAAAGATGATTTGTGGTGCATCACGAGAGATTAATTTCAATACAGGAGGAGCAGAGCTCTACAACAGTAACAGCAAACTGCTAAGTTTTAGTCTCTGACGTTCATTTACACAAATCTTCAACTCTTGTATGTGATCATGAGTGACCCTAGCAAATCTACGTGCATTATATTCCTAAAATGAAATTATTTATTGTTTTTTGTAAATTTTATTGTCTTTTCCTTCCTTGATTGTTAATTCCACTGTTATAAAATAATTAAGATTTCGACATACAAAATTACTTAATTGTAAAACAAAGTCTAGATATTTTGGCATACTTTTAAGCGAATTATGATAAAAACTTATAGAAAAAAATATTACATGAAACTCTGTCCTCCACTCCAACATACCATGAAACAAAATTAGAGAATAAATATTAGAGGAGAATTCACAGTTTTTTCACTGTAATGTTGATTTGAATTGCACACAGTCCTACAACACAAAACGATCTGCACAGTTATTACAAAGAATTTTTTTCATTACAGTGACCATTACATACGAAGACAGCACAGTCATCACATGTTCAATATTTTTTCCATATATCTCACGCGGACACAAGTCGCATCTAAATCTCTTCTTCCGCATTCCCTTCTGTGCCAGCATTCTTGCTTCAGATCCTATCAGATGTTGAAATTGCCGGCCGCGGTGGTCTAGCGGGTCTAGGCGCGCAGTCCGGAACCGCGCGACTGCTACGGTCGCGGGTTCGAATCCTGCCTCGGGCATGGATGTGTGTGATGTCCTTAGGTTAGTTAGGTTTAAGTAGTTCTAAGTTCTAGGGGACTGATGACCTCAGATGTTAAGTCCCATAGTGCTCAGAGCCATTTGAACCATTTGAAGATGTTGAAATTCACTTGCGTCTTCTGCACTTATTCTTGCCTTAGTTCTTTTCTGTGGGTTCAGTAATCTTCTTCTTATTTCCGGTGCTGCTAGTTCTTTAGCCAGTTCTATTAGAAAGTGGGTCTTTGCTCTGTCCTTATTTTCATGCGTAGGGATTATGTTCCTGAAGAGAACATGCAATATCTATCACATGACAAGAAACAGCAAGATGCCATCTCCTCGCAGCGCGTTTACTTGAATACAAGCTTGCCATCATGTCAACGGTCTCCACTACAGACTTCGTGCTATTCTACAGTAAAATAACCTTTGGCTTTTTCTTTTCATCTGTACTAGTGTCGAATGTTTAATGCAGTATAGACGTCAGAATGGCTTTATTTTTCCTTCACACCATTAATATTCCCGGCGTTCCGGATGATACTGGAAAACTCTTCTGCAGCCCTTGATGGCAGTATTTCGTTTGGCACTTCCTCACCACAGCATTCCCGATAGGTGAGATTCCCTCTCTCTAGCTCTTGACCAAGTTTAAAGCTAGCGAATAAATTATCATGATATTTCTTCCACAGCCTCTGAAGTCGTAAACGTTGTAAACAACTTCAACATCCACGCGATTACTCTGCTATTCACAATAAAGTGCGTGGCAGAGGGCTCAATGAACCACCTTCAAGCTGTCTGTCTACCGTTAACTCTCGAACGACGCGCGGGGAAAACGAGCATTTAAATTTTCCTTTGCGAGCCCTGATTTCTCTTATTTTATCGTGATGATAATTTCTCTCTACGCAGGCGGGTGCCAACAGAGTGTTTTCGCAATCGGAGGAGAAAACTGGTGATTGAAATTTCGTGAGAAGATCCCGTCGCAACGAAAAATGCCTTTGTTTTAATGATTGCCACTCCAATTCACGTATATCATGTGTGTGTGACACTATCTCCCCTATTTCTCGATAATACAAATGACCTGCCCTTCCTTGTACTTTTCCGATGTCTTCCGTCTGTTCCACCTGATGCGAATCCCACATCGCATAGTAATACTCCGGAATAGGGCGGACAATCGTGGTGTAAGCAGTCTTTTTAGTTGACCTGTTGCACCTTCTAAGTGTTCTGTCAATGAAACACAGTCTTTGGTTTGCTCTACCCACAACATTATCTATGTGACCGTTCCAATTTAGGTTATTTGTAATTATAATTCCTAAGTTTTAGTTGAATTTACAGCCTTCAGATTTGTGTGACTTATCGCGTAATCGAAATTTAGCTGATTTCCATTAGTCCTCATGTGAATAACTTAACACTTTTCTTTATTCAGGGTTAATTGTCACTTTTCGCACCGTAAAGATATCTTATCTAAATCATTTTGCAGTTCGTTTTGGTCATCTGCTGACTTTACAAGACGATAAATAACAGCATCATTTGCAAACAATCTAAGACGGCTACTCAGATTGTCTCCTATGTCCTTAATATAGATCAGGAACAATAGAGGGCCTATAACACTTCCTTGGGGGACGCCGGATATTACTTCTGTTTTACTCGATGACTTTCCGTCTATTACTACGAACTGTGACCTTTTTGACAGGAAATCATGAATCCAGTAGCACAACTGAGGCGGTATTCCATAGGCACGCAGTATGGTTAGAAGGCGCTTGTGGGGAACGGCGTTGAATGCCTTCTGTAAATCTAAAAATATGGAATCTATTTGACATACCCTGTCGATAGCAGTCATTAATTCATGAGTATAAAGAGCTAGTTGTGTTTCGCAAGAACGATATTTTCTGAATCCGTGCTGACTATGTGTCAATAAATCGTTTTCTTCGAGGTACTTCACAATGTTCGACTACAGTATATGTTCCAAAACCCTACTGCAAATCGACAGTGCTATGGGCCTGTAATTCAGCGGATTACTCTTATTTCCCTTTTTGGGTATTTGTGTGACTTGAGCAATTTTCCAGTCTCTAGGTACGGATCTTTCTGTGAGCGAGCAGTTGTATATAATTGCTAAATATGGAGCTATTGCATCAGCATACTCCGAGAGGAACCTGACTGGTATACAACTGGACCAGAGGGCTTGGCTTAAGTGAATTAAAGCTGCTTTGTTACACCGAGGATATCTACTTCTATGTTTCTCATCTTGTCAGTTGTTCTTGATTGGAATTCATGAATATTTACTTCGTCTTCTTTGGTGAAGGAGTTTCGGAAAACCGTGTTCAGTAACTTTGCTTTAGTGGCACTGTCACCAGTGACTTCACCGTTGTTACCGAACAGTGAAGGTACTGATTGCGTTTTGCCACTGGTGTACATTATGTATGACCAGAATCTCTTTGGGTTTTCTGCCATATTTCGAGACAGAATTTCGTTGTGGAAATTATTAAAAGAATACGCTGTATTTCGAACTTCTGCAAAACTTTGACAGTCTTGGGGATTTTGTGTTCTTTTAAATTTGACAAGGTTTAATCGCTGTTTCTGCAACAGCGATCTGACCCATTTTGTGTGCCATGGGGGATCAGTACGATCATTTATTTATTTATGTGGTATATACCTCACAATTGCTGTCGATACTACCTCTCTGAAATTATTCCACAACTTTTCTACGCTTACATGATCAGATCGGAAAGAGTGAAGACTGTCTCTTAAAAAGGCGTTGAGAGCATTTCTATCAGGTTTTTTAAATAGAAATACTTTGCGTTTCCTTTTGATGGTTGTAGGTGTTACGGTATTCAGCGTTGCAGCAACTGTCTTGTGTCGCTAATCCCTGTATTCGACACGATACTCACTATTTGTGCAGGATTATTTGTTGCTAAGAGGTCAAGTATCGTTTCGCAACCATTTACGCTTTGAGTGGGCTCATGAACTAATTGTTCAAAATGATTTGCTGTCCTGCTGAGTCTCTCTGACGTTGTCTACTAGATCTGTATAGATTTGTCCATTTACTACGTACTTCGCCTCACTGTTTACAGCAGCCCGTATTTTAATGCCATATATTCCTTGTTTTGATGGCACATTTGCTTTGAAGTCACACCATCCTCTAAACTTGATAAATGTTCGTCAACTGTAGTAGTAACACCTGGTACGTACTATGAAATACATGTTTCAACGAACATCTCAGATGTGGATTCGTAAAGCCTCTCCTTTATTTTGTGAGATTTCTTTTCTTCCCTCGCGTGTAGATTTGCCATAAAATTTCAACATCGTAGTACATACTCTAACCTTATTCTACTCATGTTTGGTCGAAACAATGGGATTCCAGTTTCTGGGGACCAGAAATCTTGAAGAGACTTACCAGTGTCTCTCAGTACACCGTACACTATGAGAAGGCGGATAAATCTACCAAATCAGTGTCATCTGTATCTTTCCATCTTTCAATATAAGAATGTTTTGTCTTCAGTTATTCTGCGTAATTATTTGTATTATCACATATAATTCTTCTCCTCAGTAACGAAACACAAAAAAGAATTTTTTCTTGTTGTAATTATTTGTGCCAGTAATATTTTCAGCGTCAATAACATCAGAGACTTCTTCCTGTATTTAAATATGACCACTCTCTGCGTCATTCTCTTTAAATTCCTCGTCTTCTCTTTCTAAATCTTCTACAATCTGTTTCTCATTATAGCCTTTGTTGTGCCGTGCGTTCATATAGCGCGGTCGCCGCACGGAAGACCCGGCCACCGGCTTCTCGAGAACTGTATACCAGCGCTCCGGTGGCAGCAGCGCGGTATACTTCAAAGTGCTCACACTGGGGGCGCCACGGGAGACGCAGCCATCATACCGCTGCAGTCGACGGAGCCTATCAGGATCAAGCCCCTACCACGCCGTAGTGGAGAAGCGAGGTAACTGTCACCCAACTGAAGCAGCTGATCGCCGCCATTTGCAGGGATGAGTCCTAGTACTGGGGTTGTGATTTGAAGTATATGAGACGCAACAAGAGCACACTGAAGCACAAATTAAACACATGTTTGTTTTAAAAAATACTGAGTATTCGAGTCTATTTTAAAAGTATACGTAAATGAATGAAGTTTCCTAATTTCCGAAATACGTCTGCATACAGACGCGAAATTTAAGAATGTAAGGCTCTTTCCTGACAAGGTGGAACGAGTTTAGGCTACATAGAGTTATTTGCATTAGATAATTACATGAAACTTTAAAAGTAGCAGATAGAATGATTATATTTGCCCCTAATTCCTTTGCCATTGCAATATTAGTGGAAAGCCCATCGCAAGTAACAGCTAACACACTGACATTTACATCATACAACATTGTAATGGCCCTCTCCAATAACATGTCACTGTGAGTAGCGTTAATACGCGAGATTACTTTAAGCTTTTAATTCTTCTACAATATTTGCTAATTTGTAAATCTTTTGCGTCTGTCTTTTGCACTTTTTGTTCACTGTATTTAACTTAGTCTTATATTGCACAACTTTTGCTTCCTTCCGTTCTTCAATTTTTTCGAACTTTTCCTTCAGCTTACTTGGACTTGATGGAAATGAATAACTGTGGCCTCCAGTGTAACCAGAAACGTGCACATCCACACACATGTTTTCTGCTGTCTCTCAAAATTTCTTGGCTTTGGCTTTGGAGGTTTCCTTGCCTTGGTAACCTGGAAAAGGAACGTTCAAAATTATACACACTGACAGTATTTCCACGCTATTTAACCTAGGCCTGTATTGCACAATTTCCAGGACACTATACCTTTTCTAAATGAGTTGGAAATCCAAATACTGTCGGTATAGCATCGTCGTTTAGTTGACGTCTATTTACATAATGTTGCATGTAACAATTCTCTTCAAAATGAAGAGACCACAGCAAATGATTTTCTGTCGGTTGGAAGTTCTCTCTCTGAGTAGCAACTATCCATTTCCGCTTTAGAAAATAATTTGTAAGGGGAAACCTAAACACAAACAAACGCTAATGATGTATTATTTCTCCATGAAAATACTATATACAAGTAATAGAAAGTAACAAACAACCAGAAATGACTGACCTGTGAAATGTAACATTGTTTCCGTCTTCGTCTTTGCTTCCATTCTTACTGTTACAATTAAAAGCAGTACACGAACGAACCATGTTTACGCACTGTTTCCCTGCAAATGGCGGCTTCTATCACGTTCAGTGTGGGGACGCGACACTAGCGCCAATGCGCGGCCTAGTTTTTATTAGTAAGTCTATGATCAGGATGCAACCCTACGTGACTGAGTCACGTCATCGCGGGCCGGAAGGAGAGTCGTCTGGTGGGCCTCCTGCAGTGCGGAGCATGTCTCCACTCACAAGGGAACCTCCCCATCGCACCCCCCTCAGATTTAGTTATAAGTTGGCACAGTGGATAGGCCTTGAAAAACTGAACACAGATCAATCGAGAAAACAGGAAGAAGTTGTGTGGAACTATGAAAAAAATAAGCAAAATATACAAACTGAGTAGTCCATGTGCAAGATAGGCAACTTCAAGGATAATCTGAGGTTGGGAGCGCCGTGGTCCCGTGGTTAGCGTGAGCAGCTGCGGAACGAGAGGTCCTTGGTGCAAGACTTTCGCCGAACGAAAATTTATTTTCGCAAAGTTATGATCTGTCCGTTCGTTCATTGACGTCTCTGTTCTATGTAATAAGTTTAGTGTCTGTGCTTTGTGACCGCACCGCAAAAGCGTGCGACAGTGCGATTAGTAGACGAAAGGATGTGCCTCTCCAGTGGGAATCGAAAACATTAGATCGCAAGGTCATATGTCAACCGATTGCTCCACAGGAAAGCACGTCTGATACATTCTGTACGACACTGGTGACGGCATGTGCGTCACATGACAGGAATATGTTGTCGTCCCACGTAACTTGTATACTCGGCGAATGGGTGAAAGGATTCTTCTACCTTGCCCGATTTAGGTTTTCTTGTGGATGTGATAATCACTCCCAAAAAGAGATGAAAACATAAGAGTTTGTCACATAAACTGAAAATGAAGAATTAAACTTTTCGCTCGAGGGAAGACTTGAACCAAGGACCTCTCGTTCCGCAGCTGCTCACGCTAACCACAGGACCACGGCGCTCCTTCGCTCACATTATCCTTGATGTTCCTTATCTTACACATGGACTACTCAGTTAGTATATTTTGTTTATTTTTTCATAGTTCCACACAACTTCTTCCTGTTTTCTCGATTGATCTGTGTTCAGTTTTTCAAGGCCTATCCACTGTGCCAACTTATAACTAAATCTGAGGGGGGTGCGATGGGGAGGTTCCCTTGTCAGTAGCGACACTGTTACTGTGATGGTGTTTACGAGAGATGAATTACGGCTACGGACCTGGACAAGCGTGATTACACTGAGCTATGTTTCACCTTGTTTTCAGAATAAAGCTTCTAGGTTTTAATTAATTCCGACTTTCCATTTGGTAGTTTGTACCTGGGACACAACAGCCTTCATCAAATCTAGCAGTATGCCAAAAATCCGCCTCAGTTGCAAAATGTTACTGGTCTTTACCCAGGTTTCAGCTAGAGTAATCTAGCCTTCTTCAGAAGCATAAAATAAACCAATACATGCCAGAATAAGGCAAGGTTAAACATAAAAAGCTGAAGTACCCTGGTACCATGTCAAGCTACGTTACTTGGCTGAGGAACAACCTCGACCCCACTTCGTGTAAAGTGGTCAGTTAGCCGCGGACGCTGCGTTGGAACTTTTAGGTTTTTAATGTTTGACCGTGCCTGGTTCTGGCGTGTATTAGTTTATTTTGTGCTTCTAAAGAAGGCTATCACAGTTGCTGACAGGACTGCAACATGTTAAAAATGCTTAAAATCCAGCAGTCATTTTGCAAGGAGAAAATATAGAAGCTGAATATAATCGACAATGCACTCTGCTTCCTGTTTAGACTTTTGAATGCAACAGTACTGCAAACAATCGTAGCATTAAACGCACTAAGAAATAACAATTTCACAATTCTTGTAAGTGGTATTTTTTGACGCAGTCTCATTAAATCCTACGCATAAACACAGTTTCAACATTTAGAATGTGTTTGTTCACTTACATGACACAAAAGTTTCTAGGAGGGCCTACCTCAAACATGAAGATTTTATGAATAGAATTACGAACGTTAACTAACATTTTGTTTAATGCTGGGTCGTAAATGACCCCAAACAGATTACAAGGGTTAATCCATCGAAAATAATCTCTTCCATCATTCTGGAAAGACAATGAAGCAGTGCACCCTGTTCTGCACAATGTGGTTCATAAACATCTGGGAATAGTGACTTCCTTTGTTTCTTCGGAAAGACTGTTTCCTGAGGCAGGGGACTCAGGGAAAAGAGACTACGTAAGTTAGTGCCCCTCAGTTCACTCCCTGAAACAGTTTGGTGTTTGTAATAATATACTCACTACAGTATTTGTGTTTAAAACAACGATGTACGTTAGCTTTATTAATAAATGTTAAACAGTTATTTACTTCTGCTAAAAATAAAAAATGGTAGTGAAATATTTCATAAAACTGAGCAACTTTTGGTAGTCACAAAGACAGTAATGTGTTTTTTTATAGATAAAACATTTTACCATAAAAAATAACTTTAGGGGAATGCTTTATAAACCAAAAAAGAAAACCGTAACGCAACAACTAATCTAATAATAGATAATCAACATACTTAATCGACATGATTAATTGATTCATTTATGTAAGTGAGAGACCAATTAATAGATCTGTTACTCGTAATAACCTATCACTGCCTTTGATCTGATGGCCCGCCACTCACTGTTCGTTCTTGTAATTTTTTTTTTTATAAAATTTAAAAATTTGTTACGAAAATCTTTTAATGCCTAGACCGCACCAATGCAGTCACTGCAGCAAAAGCTGCACGTTGGTCTTCAGGGAACGACATTGCTCAGTCGTCAGCAGTTCTTGTGTTCTGCAGTGAGCGTCATCAGCCTACTCATTTGCGCGTTGAACTTTTTGCGACGAATGTAAGTAACAGTTTGTCATACTTCTGTGAGCCTGATCATCGATCAACAGTAATATAAGATCACTGTATGCAGCAATCGTTTCTTTTCGTACGAACATTTATGTTGTTTTCTTGATGACGATGAGGTCCCATACTCCAAGCAGCGTAGAGGACGATGCGGGAGACCCGCACCGCCGTACTAGGCAAGGTCCTAGCGGAGGTGTTTCCAATTGCCTTCCTCCGACTGTAATGGGGATGAATGTTGATGATGAAGACGACACAACAACATCCAGTCATCTTGAGGTAGGGAAAATCCCTGACCCCGCCGGGGATCGAACCCGGGACACCGTGCGCCGGGAGCGAGAATGCTACCGCAAGGCCACGAGCTGCGGACAGTCGTTGTCGAAGATTCACTACCCCCAGTTGGAGAAGCTTTAAACTGAAACCTTGAGCGGACAAAGGAGGACGAAATAGGATGCACAAATTACATGGCTAGAAGAAGAAGTTTCAGGATACACGGATCGAAAAATATATTTTGTGCAGTCGCTGGATAACTTAATTGGCCTTTTTTTTGCGAAAGAGTTGTAGTAGAATCAAAGGAATGAAACTTAAAGAGACGCTACGAAAGTCTACATCCTACATTTTCTGAATTTTCAGAACTCCTCCTGTAAATGAGAATCGACATGTCGGAAATCAATGTTCAGAAAACCTATTAAAGACTCTGAAACTGCGAAGAGAAATGTGTTTTGATCTATGAAGCGTTATAGCAAAAGGTCGCCGGGCATTTACGGGCAGAAATTTCGTCAAGAATTACTTCGAGATAGCTGCTAAAAAGATTTGCCTGGAATCAGTTAAACATTTTGAGAAAATTCAGTTAAATCAGGTTACTGCACAAAGAAAAATTACTGCAGTGTCGACAAATATGAAGAGCCAGGTAAAAATTTGCTGAAAGATACACGTCATCGGCTATTGATAAATAACTAATATCACCTCCACTTGTCAGTTGTTAATATTTGCTCATGGGATAACGCATCAGTTTGAAGTATGTGAAGAACTGAATGGAACAAGTTGATCGTCAGGACAAACTAGGGGATATATTCACTGTACTGTTGAAAAATGTAAGAACATTGATTTATATCTAAATTGGCTGGTATTACGACTAACGGTAGACATCAGTTCTCGACTAATACAATTACTAAAACAGCATATAGGAGTCTCCATCATAGGAGTCTCCAAAGGGAATAGGTTCTGAACTTGTTGCTCAAGTCGTGCTTTCAACATATAATATTATAAAATCTCATGGTATGAATCACAGACAGTTTAAAAATTTTCTGGAGGATACTGACAGAGAATAATGTGACGTTATACACAGGAATAAGATGGCTACACTGGAGCGGTTTCTGAATTTCACTGATGAAACTGAAATTTTCATAGCTGAAAAGAGCAGAAATATCTCTGAACAAAGAAATATGGATTCCCTGAAATTATTAATAATTTAAATGCGTTAAATACACGTCGTTGAGGCAAGAAACAATTGCGCAATCAAGAGGCAATATTATGTCTTTTCAGAGTACGTTAAATCTTTTTCAAATCCAGGCATCTCCATTTCCGTACTTATAGAAATGTCAGAGAAGTTAATAGCCAACTGTAAGAGTGTGTCTGCTGAAAAATTTGGTAACCTATATCAGCATTCAAGGCTCCTTTTACTGATGTTCTCCAGGTAAAGCAATTGATAGATTAATTTAGCAACCTTTTTGCCAATTTTGCCCGAAAATCCACTAGAAGCTGTGCAACTGGAGCTAATCGACATGCTAAACGATGATATATGCGAATTACGAGTAAATTCGATGATGCAGATCTGTTGAATTTCTGTCATCCTTTCGATAGAAATAATTACGACTTGCTGGTAGATGAAAACCTAGAACCAATAATGAGCCAAACATCAAAACAATTATGAAAGTAATAGAGTGTATTGCCTCAAATTAAACCATGTAAATAGGGCTTCTGTAAAAATACGTTATTGTAACAAAGTAAAGTCGTATGCTCTGTGAGTCGCTGAATGGGAGGTTCAGCTGCCTAATTGGAGAGGTTTTCCCTGTCCTCCGCGCCCGCGGGCACCTTTCCGTCGCGAAGTGTGAGAGCTGTGGAAGTGTATGTGTTAAGTGTATATGACTGTAATGGTGTGTGTGTAGTGTCGTGTCGTGTTCTTGTTGGAGACTATGAAAGAAGTGAGAGGCTAAATCTCGGTACCAGAACATAGCCTGTTCCCCTCGAAGACCACCACGGGGCCAGCTAAGTTTAACGACTCACCATCAACACTATCACATGCCCTTACCGCATGAGACACTTCGGAGACGTTTGGAATTTAATACATGACATTGGCACGAAGACTGGTGATCAAGAAGCTTATGCCATCATCCCTCCTGTCCCCTCTCCTGTAAAGTCGAAGGAAATATTGTCAACAACATGCGGTGTACCCAAGCAGTCACCCATCCTTGGCGGGATACAGATTTCCTGATGTGACAAAAGTCATCGGATACAGATATGTGCGTACATAGATGTCTGTAGTATCGTGTACGTAAGGTGTAAATGGGCAGTGCATTGGCGGAGCTGTCATTTGTACCCAGGTAATTCAATTGAAAAGGTGTCCGGTGTGATTACAGCCGCACGATGACAATTAACAGCCTCTGACGCGAAATGGTGGCTTGAGCTACATGAATGGGACATTCCACTATGGAAATAGTTATGAAATGCAATATTTCGAGATCCACAGTATCAAGAGTGTGCCGAGAGTACCACTTTCAAGGTATTAAGTGTGGCCACGGACAACGAAGTGAACAACGGCCTTCACTTAGCGACTAGGTGCAGGGGCGTTTGCGTAAAGTTGTCGGTGCTAACAGAGAAACAACACTGCTTGAAATGACCGCAGAAGTCAATGTGGGATGTACGACGAACGTATTTGTTAGGACAGTGCGGCAAAAGGTGGCGTTAATGGAAATTACATCGCCTGCAGTGCCTCTCCTGGGCTCTTGGCCATATCGGTGGAACCCTAGACTACTGTAAAACTTTGGCGCACACTGCAGCCGTGAACCCATGTTACCAATAAGGCAGTGTGCACGTTTGTGGTGGCTCCATAATGGTGTGGGCTGTGTTTACATGGAACGGACTGGGTTCTCTGGCACAACCGAACCAGTTATTGACTGGATATAGTTATGTTCGGCTATCTGTAGGCCATTTGCAGCCATTGATGGACTTCATGTTCCCATGACAATGCGCCATTTCACCGGCGCACAGTGGTTCATGACTGGTTTGGAGAATGTTCTGGACAGTTCGAGCGAATGATTTGGCCCTCCTGATCGCCTGACATGAATTCCATCGAACATTTATGGGACAAAGTTTGAAGGTCAGTTAGTGCACAAAATCTTGCACCGACAACACTTACACAATTAGGGACTGCCAAGACTTTCGCAAATATGGACTGCTACAGAGCCAGAATAGCCGGGCCTAAAGACGTCCGACACGATTCTAGGACGTATCCCAGGATATTTGTCACTTCAGTGTAGAGTGTCATATCTGAAAATGAACCGTGTAAATAATGTTTCTGTAAAACTGCTGCATCGTCCGACGTCCGACGGGCGAATCACCAATGACTGAAAATTTGTACGTCAGTCTGGTGATTCCAAGTATTGTGCTGCCATTCATGAACAGCATACCACGGGGTGTTTTCCAAAAGGATAACGCTCGCCCACGTTCCGCTGCCTGTAACCCAATATGCTGTACAGTGTGTCGACATGTCGCCTTCACCTCCTCAGTCACCGGATCTGTCTCCAATCGAGCATACATGGGACATCATCGGACGACCCCACCAGCGTCATCCACAAACAGTATTAACCATCACTGTGTTGGCCGAACAAGTACAACAAGCATGGAACTGGTACCCGTACAACACAATGCACGCACATAGCATTCAACATTCTGGTGGTTACACCGGTTAATAATGTACCAGCATTTCACATGCATTAACCTGTAATCTTGCAATGTTAATCTCTTAAGTATGGTTGTTGTTGTTCTGGTCTTCAGTCCGAAGACTGGTTTGATGCAGCTCTCCATGCTACTTTATCCTGTGCGAGCCTCTTCATCTCCCAATAACTACTGCAGCCCACATCCTTCTGAATCTGCTTACTGTATTCATCTCTCGGTCTCCCTCTACGATTTTTACCCGCCACGTTTCCTTTCATTACTAAATTGCTGGTCCTTTGATGTCTCGGAATGTGTCCTATCATCCAATCCCTTTGGTCAAGTTGTACAACAAATTTCTTGTCTCCCCAATTCTGTTCAGTACTTCCTCTCTAGTTACCTGATCGATCCATCTAATCTTCAGTGCCACCACATTTCGAAAGTTTCTATTCTTTTTTTATCTAAACTCGTTTCTATACAAGGTCACACTCCAGACAAATACCTTCAGAAAAGACTTCTTAACACTTAAATTTACATTCAAAATTAACAATTTTCTATTCTTCAGAAACGATTTTCTTGCCGTTGCCAGTGTACATTTTGTACCCTCTCTACTTCGGCCATCACCAGTTATTTTGCTGCCCAAATAGCAAGACTCATCTACTCTCGTTTCCTTAGCATCACCTGATTGCGTTAGCATCACCTGATTTAATTCCGACTACATTCCATTATACTTGTTTTGCTTTTGTTGATGTTCATCTTATATCCTCCTTTCAAAAAACTGTCCATTCCATTCAACTGCTCTTCGCTGCCTGTGGCAGAATTACGATGTCACTGGAAAACCTCAAAGTTTTTATTTCTTCTCCTTGAACTTTAATTCATACTCCAATTTTTTCTTTATTTCCTGTAGTGCTTGTTCAATGTACACATTGAATAACATCGGGGACAGGCTACAACCATGTCTCAAGCCCTTCACAATCACTGCTTCCCTTTCATGCTTCTCGACTCTTGTTATTGCCGTTTGGTTTCTGTACAAGTTGTAAATAGCCTTTCACTCCCTGTATTTTACCCCTAGTACCTTCAGAACTTCAAAGAGAGTATTCCAGTCGACACTGTCAAAGTCTTTCTCTAAGTCTACAAATGCTATAAATGTAGGTTTGCCTTTCCTTAATCAATCTTCTACGATACGTAGTAACGTCAGTATTGCCTCGAGTGTACCTACATTTCTCCGGTATCGAAACTTATCTCTCCCGAGGTCTGCTTCTACCGGTTTTTTCGTTCTTTTGTAAAGAATTCGTGCTAAAAACATGCAACCATGGCTTGTTAAACTGACAGTTCGGTGATTTTCACACCTGTCAGCAAGTGCTTCCTTTTGTAATTATCACACTCTTCTTGACGTCTAAGGGTATTTCGCGTGTCTCGTAAATCTTGCACAATATATGTCATAGCTTTGTCATGGGTGGTTCTCCCAAGGCTATCAGTTGTTCTGATGGAATGTCGTCTGCTCCCGTGGCCTTGTTTCGACTTAGATCTTTCTGAGCTTTGTCAAATTCTTCACGGAGTATCATGTCTCTCATGTCATTTTCATATACGTCCTCCTGCCTTTCTATTGCTTTCAAATTCATCTCCCTTTTATAGACCCCCTACTTATTCCTTCCACCTTTCAGCTTTCGCTTCATTGCTTAGGGCTGGTTTACCATGTGAGACCTTGATATTCATACGGCTGCTTCTCTTTTCAGCAAAGGCCTCTTAAATTTCCTGTAGGCAATATTTATCTTTCCGGTAGTGAAATATGCTTCTAAATCCTTACATTTGTCCTCTAGCCATTCCTGCTTCGTAATTTTGCGTTTCCTGTCGCTCTCATTTTTAGACGTTTGTATTTCCCTTTCCCCTGTTTCATTTACTGCATTTTTAAATTTTCTTCTTTCATCGGTTAAATTCAGTATCTCGTGTATTATTCAAGGATTCGCCCTAGGCCTTTTATTTTTAAATATTTGATTCCCTGTTATCTTTACTATTTCATCTCTTAAAGCTACCTATTACTCTGCTACCGTATTTCTTTCTCCTGTTCTAGTCAGCCGTTGCCTGATGCTTGCTCTGAAGCTCTCAACAACTGTCCGGTTCTTTCAACGTATTAGGGTCCTATCTCCTTAATTTTCTATAACTTTTCCAATTTATTCAGTTTTAATGTGCATTTCATAACCAATAAATTGTCGTCAGAGTCCACATCTGGCCCCGGGAGTATCTTACAATTTACAATCTGACTCCTAAATCTCTGTCTCACCATTAATATAATTAATGCGAAACCTTCGTGTCTCCAGGTCTCTTCCACGTTTACAGCCTTCTGTTACTATTCGTAAATCAAGTGTTAGCGATGATTAAATTATGCTCTGTGAAAAACTTTACCAAGCAGCTTCTTCTTGCATTCCTTTCCCCCAGTCCATATTCATCTTCTATTTTTCCTTCTCTTCCTTTTCCTACTACCGAATTCCAGTCCCCCATCACAATTAAATTTTCTTCTCCTTCAACTACCTGAATAATTTCTTGTACCCCATCATACATCTCTTCAATATCTTCTTCATCTGCTGTAGTTTTAACCTTTTATTCACCTTTCAAGAAGTTCTGTTAGCCCTGCCATCGACCTTCACTAATTCCCTCTATACCTAACTTCAGCCTATCCATTTTCACTTTTTTTCCTGCGTCTGTGAAAAGGTCTATAAATGTAAATGTCGTATGACTAGGGCCTCCCGTCGGGTAGACCGTTCGCCGGGTGCAAGTCTTTCGATTTGACGCCACTTGGGCGACTTGCGCCTCGGAAAAGATCTATGCTCGAAGCACACAAATACCACCGTCACATCCTAGCAAAAGATCTGGCAGAGAACGAGAGAAAATTCTGCTCTTATGTAAAATCGCTAAGCGGGTCTAAGGCTTCCGTTCAGTTCCTTGTTGACCAGTCTGGTGTGGCAGTTGAAGATAGGAGGACGAAAGCTGAAGTTTTAAATTTCACCTTCAAGAAATCGTTCACACAGGAGAATCGTACAAACATACCGTCATTTAACCATCGTACAGGCTCCCGTACGGATGACATAGTAACAAGCGTACCTGATGTAGAGAAATAACTGAAAGATTTGAAAGCAAATAAATCACCAGGTCCCGATGGAATCCCAGTTCGATTTTACGAAGAGTATTCTCCGGCATTGGCCCCCTACCTAGCTTGCATTTCACGTTAATCTATCGCCCAGCCCGAAGTCCCAAGCGACTGGAAAAGAAGCGCAGGTGATTACAGTATATAAGAAGATTGAAAAAACTGACCTGCAAAATTACAGACCAATATCCCTAACTTCTGTTTGCTGCAGAATCCTTGAACATATTCTCAGTTCGAATATGATAATCTTTCTCGAGAAGGAAAAGCTTACGTTCACGAATCAACATGATTTTAGAAAGCGTTGCGAGTGTTAAACTCAGCTTGCCATTTTCTCACATGATATACTGAGAACTACACTCCTGGAAATGGAAAAAAGAACACATTGACACCGGTGTGTCAGACCCACCATACTTGCTCCGGACACTGCGAGAGGGCTGTACAAGCAATGATCACACGCACGGCACAGCGGACACACCAGGAACCGCGGTGTTGGCCGTCGAATGGCGCTAGCTGCGCAGCATTTGTGCACCGCCGCCGTCAGTGTCAGCCAGTTTGCCGTGGCATACGGAGCTCCATCGCAGTCTTTAACACTGGTAGCATGCCGCGACAGCGTGGACGTGAACCGTATGTGCAGTTGACGGACTTTGAGCGAGGGCGTATAGTGGGCATGCGGGAGGCCGGGTGGACGTACCGCCGTATTGCTCAACACGTGGGGCGTGAGGTCTCCACAGTACATCGATGTTGCCGCCAGTGGTCGGCGGAAGGTGCACGTGCCCGTCGACCTGGGACCGGACCGCAGCGACGCACGGATGCACGTCAAGACCGTAGAATCCCACGCAGTGCCGTAGGGGACCGCACCGCCACTTCCCAGCAAATTAGGGACACTGTTGCTCCTGGGGTATCGGCGAGGACCATTTGCAACCGTCTCCATGAAGCTGGGCTACGGTCCCGCACACCGTTAGGCCTTCTTCCGCTGACGCCCCAACATCGTGCAGCCCGCCTCCAGTGGTGTCGCGACAGGCGTGAATGGAGGGACGAATGGAGACGTGTCGTCTTCAGCGATGAGAGTCGCTTCTGCCTTGGTGCCAATGATGGTCGTATGCGTGTTTGGCGCCGTGCAGGTGAGCGCCACAATCAGGACTGCATACGACCGAGGCACACAGGGCCAACACCCGGCATCATGGTGTGGGGAGCGATCTCCTACACTGGCCGTACACCACTGGTGATCGTCGAGGGGACACTGAATAGTGCACGGTACATCCAAACCGTCATCGAATCCATCGTTCTACCATTCCTAGACCGGCAAGGGAACTTGCTGTTCCAACAGGACAATGCACGTCCGCATGTATCCCGTACCACCCAACGTGCTCTAGAAGGTGTAAGTCAACTACCCTGGCCAGCAAGATCTCCGGATCTGTCCCCCATTGAGCATGTTTGGGACTGGATGAAGCGTCGTCTCACGCGGTCTGCACGTCCAGCACGAACGCTGGTCCAACTGAGGCGCCAGGTGGAAATGGCATGGCAAGCCGTTCCACAGGACTACATCCAGCATCTCTACGATCGTCTCCATGGGAGAATAGCAGCCTGCATTGCTGCGAAATGTGGATATACACTGTACTAGTGCCGACATTGTGCATGCTCTGTTGCCTGTGTCTATGTGCCTGTGGTTCTGTCAGTGTGATCATGTGATGTATCTGACCCCAGGAATGTGTCAATAAAGTTTCCCCTTCCTGGGACAATGAATTCACGGTGTTCTTATTTCAATTTCCAGGAGTGTATATATGAAGGGCAACAGACAGATTCCATAATTCTGGATTTCCGGAAATCATTTGACACGGTGCCCCATTGCAGGCTGTTAACGAAGGTACGAGCATATGGAATAAGTTCACAGATAAGTGAGTGGATCGAAGACTTCTTAAATAATAGAACCCAATATGTTGTTCATCAGAGACAAGGGTTTCGTCAGAAGTGGCCCAGGAAAGTGTGATAAGACCACCGTTGTTCTCTATAAACATAAATTTGGCGGACAGGGTGAGCAGCAATCTGCGGTTGTTTGCCGATGATGTCATGGTGTACGGTAAGGTGTCGAAGTTGAGTGATTGTAAGAAGAAACAAGACGACTTAAGCAAAATTTCCCTGTTAGTGTGATGAATGGCAGCTAGCCCTAAATGTGGAAAAATGCAAGTTAAATCAGATGAGTAAGAAGATCAAACATGTAATGTTCGGATACAGTATTACTAGTGTCCTGCTTGACACAGTCAAGTTGTTTAAATATCTGGGCGTAACGTTGCAAAGCGATATGAGGTGGAACGAGCATGTGAAAACTGTGGTAGGGAGGGCGAATGGTCGACTTCGGTTTATTGGGAGAATTTTAGGAAAGAGTAGTTCACCTGTAAAGGAGACCGCATATAGAACGCTGGTGCGACCTATTCTTGAGTACTGCTCGAGTGTTTGAGATCCCTATCAGTTGGATTGAAGGCAGATATTGAAGCAATTCAGAGGCGGGCTGCTAAGTTTGTTACCGATAGGTTCGAACAACACGTAAGTGTTACGAAGATGCTTCCGGAACTCATATGGGAATCCCTGGAGGGAAGGAGACGTTCTCGAGAAACACTACTTAGAAAATTTAGAGAACTGGCATTTGAAGCTGATTGCCGCCAACACACATTTTGCGTAAGGTCCACGAAGATAAGAAACGATAAATTATGTCTCATACGGAGGCATGTAGACAGTCGTTTTTTTCTCGCTCTTTTTTTTTTGCCTGTAGGGCAGGAAAGCAAATGACAAGCTGTGGTACAGGGTATAATCCGCCGCCAGTCACCGTAAGATAGTTTGCGAGGTATCTATGTAGATGCAGATCTAGATGTAAAGTTTCTAATCTACCTGCCTGATTAAGGAATGTAACATTCCACATACCAGTCAGCAAAATGCTAGTTTTCTTTTTCCTGATGACGACATCCTCCTGAGTAGTACCCTTCGGAGATCCGAATGGGGGAATATTTTACCTCCAGAATATTTTTCCTAAGAAGACATCATCATCGTGTAACCATACAGTAGAGCTGCATATCCTTGGGAAAAAGTACGACTGTAGTTTCCCCTTTCATTCAGTCGCTCGTTGTACCAGCGCAGCAACGCCTTTTTGGTTCCTGTTGCAAGGCCGGATCAATCAAAATCCAGACTGTTGCCCTGCAACTGTAAATGCTACTGCCCCTCTTAAATTTGGTACTTAGACAAATGTATTTCCGAAATTTAGTTACTCTATATCAATAATTTTTGGTGTTGTGATTTATCCCGGAACCGCGCGACTGCTACGGTCGCAGGTTCGAATCCTGCCTCGGACATGGATGTGTGTGATGTCCTTAGGTTAGTTAGGTTTAAGTAGTTCTAAGTTCTAGGGGACTGATGACCATAGATGTTAAGTCCCATAGTGCTCAGAGCCATTTGAACCATTTTTTGTGATTTATCCCGTCAGTAAATTTCCCGTCTTTAACAATAGGGTATTTCCCATGATCATGATAGCACCAGTTAGATGCCTGTGTTACAACCAGGGCTTCGTCAGTAAGACAGCTTATGGTAAAGATGGCACCTCATTTAGTTGCAGATTGGTTCACAAATAACACAAGCTTAAAACTGATAGTGAATTAAATAATGGAGTCTTTGGGTGAATCTCACACCCAACAGTCCGCGGACCGACAACCCACAAATAAACGAAGGTGTCTTATGTTCTTACGCAAAGTAATAAGATTTATGTGGTGTATAAAACATAAATCCCGCCCCACAGCGTCGTTGGGTTTTCTAACAGAACGTACGTCCCAGAAGACCTCTCATAACAAGAAGCCTCTGTTCGGGAGAACAGGTAGAGAGTTTGATGTAGCTGAGTTCTCACTTTCTTGAATCGAAAACATTCATTTTTGGAACTTACAAGATTTTTAATTAATTTCATAGAGCTTCTCTGTCTCTAACAACGTTTGTACATGTTCTGTAACTGTGAAGCATGCATTAAATATTCCATGTACTTCGAAAAAAAGCATATTTGTGGCATCAGCTGTACAGATCTATAGTCATTCTCTAACGGTTTCACTTATTCCAACAATTCTCACAGCAGAAAAACAGTGTACATTTTCTTCAGGTTTCATCCAATAAAATGTAGAAAATACGTATCAGTTATATACGTTCTGTATTTCTTTGGGTCATATTTGACGAAAACGTTTGCTTGATCCATTGATGAACACTGTTTTTCTCCTGTGCATATGGTTATAATAATTGAAATCAGCACAGCATAAACTTAAAATTGTACAAGTTGTCATATAATTACGAAAAAGTTCTTAGCGATAAAGGAAACTATTTGCTTTACTATAATTTCGATCTTGAATCACAATGTTTATTTGCAATCAGATAATCAATTTCGGTCAGTAATGATGATCTGAATAGAAACGTGTTTCATTTACGTATCACGCCATTACATATGATGATTTGACTGCATCATCACACGTTACACCATTATATGTATGATTCAAAAGTTTTCTACCCACTCTGAAGATGGTCATTACCGGTCAAAATTAATTACCTAAATACAAACAAATATTGTGATCCAAGGTTGGAACCACAATAACGCTAGTACAATTGTACAGCTGATGGCGCAAATATGCTTTTTCAAAATATTTAGCAGCCGTAAACAGTCACTTACGAAAAGTTTTATTCTATGTACGTCGTCAAATGTGGTGCGAAATGGCATGTCAGAGAAGGGTTGACGGAGGCTTCAAGATTATTCTCTTATAAAGGCTCCTGTTTCTGCAGGGGATGGTACTAGAACACCCACAATGAGTGGAATGGTAATCTGAATAACACTCTGGCCGTATAGTAATGTAGTGAAATAAGGCGCTCCGTTCCTGTGACCCTCGCACCGAGAGAGACGAGTTTCACCATAGTCATCATTAATAACTACCACCACACAACAGTGTAAAAAAGATTGGACTAACTTATTCATTACAAGTGACTTGCTCTTAAAATGTACCCTAGAGTACTTACCTCTACTTGTTGTACAACGTGTCTACTGAATATAAAATAGGCAAATGGTGTCACGTGCTACCTAAAGTAGAGGAAAACTCTGAGAAAAACTGCTAGTCCGCTTCTGATGATAGTTTTATGCTTGACAGCCTGACAATAGATCCACAGAACGACTTGCAGCACCTCAAACAAACTTTCAAACAAATGCGATGGCGATGTTAGCGTTGTCAGGTTAGTATATTTCCCACAAGATTTAATACTGGGGTAAACCTTTCAGTAATGAAACACGTGCTGTCAATGTGACAGAAAGATATGTAATGGAAATTTAATGGACACTTAATTCAAAATTTTGTTTCGTAACAATACATTCGTTAGTTAACTGTGGAGATTCATCTTAAACGAATAGCTTCCATTTAAAAATTATTATCCCTACGATTACTTACCATTCTCTCCACGACTACCGAAATTTATAAAGACTTTTGTTATTTGCGTTAATTCCAATCTCTGTGGGCCTATTCAAAAAGTAAAATGAACTCATTCTGGAATTGGC
The DNA here is from genome assembly GCF_021461385.2 of Schistocerca piceifrons. Taxonomy (NCBI): domain Eukaryota; kingdom Metazoa; phylum Arthropoda; class Insecta; order Orthoptera; family Acrididae; genus Schistocerca; species Schistocerca piceifrons. The sequence continues at coordinate 518,932,009 of NC_060139.1, read as the reverse complement.
TAAAGTTTTAATCACTTTTTATATGTCTATTTATTTTCGTAATGAAGTTTCCTGTGTGGAGCTGCCATGAATAAAGTCATTTGCTTCATGAATTTAGTGGATTCTGCTGGATGAAAAGATACATCTGGTGCCTTTTAGCGACACATGGACCATATTAGAGCACCCGAAAAAGCAGGATCGCTTGAAAACAATGGATGGCTCTGTCGATCTTAGCAGCGCTACTTAAATCACACCGCGCCGCGCCGCCATAAACCTGTAGGCAGAGGAGACGCCGTTTTTAGAGGAGGCGGCGTTAGTACGTAGAAATGTTGATTGGCACAGACTGGTGAATTACTTAATGAGTTAGTAAAGTTCTGCAGTTCATATTCACTATAAACGTTAAGAAGTGATATTCATCATTTATTTAATGGTTACGCGCACTTAATTAGATTTTCTCTGTGTATAAATGCTGCCGTCAGAAATAAGTTATTCACTGCTTACTTTAAGAATTCCTCTACGGTGTAAAAGGATTTATGATATCCACTTATATTTATTTCTGCTGTCTACCAGACAATTTATTTCTGCCAGTAACCGTTCAGAGAGTTTTACAGCTGCGTAATTTATTTTTATTGAGCTCTAGAACGATTCGATTCAGCAAAAATTCGTTTCCTTTACTCTACCGTATTTACGACGATTGCTGTTATTTAAAACTTGGGACTTACTGTAGGCAAATTTTTGGCAGAAAATAAATAGGTACTGTTAAGAAAAAGCATGAGGTGTCCAGGTAGCACAATGTAACAGAGACATACTTCAAAATATGTAGCTATCACTGTGTGGTAGCGATAGTTTCGATGCCATAGCGTAGATGCACGCTCGTAGGTTGGCACTACGAGAGCGGACGAACTACGCCGACCACAGCGCCCTCTAGTCGACGCTGTGGAGCTCAACGACACTCTACTTTCTGCCCAGTTGATCAAGAGCAGACGACCTAGCAACGTAGCTTCGACTTGTGGGGGAGGGGGGGGGGGGTGTGCTAGCCACTACAGACTTTGTAACTTCTAGTAACTGCTAGCTTTGATACATGAACGACTTCGCACCTACGTGCTCATCTGTACCAAAAGTGGAGTAATGTGTTTGTACATGTTTGTACACCAGTAAAGGTGCTTTAACTTTACTTGCAGTATTGAAGTGCTTTACGTCACCTGCTCCTACTCGCTTCCTTCATTCGGTCTATTTTACAGATCTCAGGAGCAGACCCACGCGCAGCCTTCCAGGCGGGATACAAAACACTGAAGATATAGTAGCTAAGAATCCATCTTAACGTTTAAGTACCCCAAGCCCTGTGACTTTGTGGAACTTCTTAGGGACATATCATAACACTGTCAATAACAGTTAACTCTGCACATAGCCTCATGATTTGATGCCGTGGAGACTAAAAGTACGCATGTGAAGAGTCCAATGAAGAGTCCAATTGAAGTACACTGTCAATAACAGTTAACTCTGCACATAGCCTCATGATTTGATGCCGTGGAGACTAAAAGTACGCATGTGAAGAGTCCAATGAAGAGTCCAATTGAAGTGATCCAACGGCTCATCGTGTACTACATGTACACGAGGACACGACCAACTGTACTTGCATTCAAGAATCGTCTAAACACGCAGCTGGTCTTGCAGTGTCACTCAGCACAGAAGAAAACAGAAAAACGATACGACTTGGCACAGATCTTATGATCGAGTGCAATCATATTAGACGCTACCCTAACCTAAGGTACTAATGTAGGCAGTACGACAGAGCAATATTAAATCCAACTTAAACGGCAGAAATTACAGAATAAGGGTGATCAGGAACTTCCTATCAAATTAAAACTCTGTACCGGATCGGTACTCGAACGTGGGACCTCTGCCTTTCGCTGACAAGTGCTCTAACGACTTCGTTTCTTAACTAAATTCGTCGTCTTTAAAATTGATTTTAATTCCACTTAAAACCAAAACTTTCTTCTTCTTAATGGTATGCAATCGTTTAAGTTGTGGAATCTTAGAAGGTATAAAAATAAGTTCTTAGTTTACTTGAAATTATGAAACTTAACTGTGCTTCAACATCAACTCGAAAATTCTCTCCTCTCTGAAACGTAATTTGTCAGTGATTTCCCTTTTAAAATAGTCTTGTATTTGTAAAAAAGAGTATGAATGGGCCAAATGTTTCCTTTTTCTAGTTTCCGATGACAGTTTTGTCCCTTTATTGTTGCAAGTACTGTTCGAACTGAGTTACAGATTCATCTCCATCGTTAATTACGTAGTTTATAAAGGAATATATAAGAGTCAGGTGACTGTTCTCATCTTCGAAGCGGGAAACGCTTTGAAATCCATGTATACTATCTCCTTGATGTTAATTTAAGTTGTTATTGTTGTTAATAATATTTCTCATTAAAGTTAAACCCATTTCCATAAGCCTAGGATTTTTCAACGGTCTACTGTTCGGTGCAGCTCGGTGTTAGTCAAGCCGCAGTGTTCGCATCACAGCTTTCGCCTGCGTCTCCTGCCAGGGTTGTGGTCTGCCTTGCCCATGGTTGCTGCAAGTAGTGGTTGAACGGCATTGGTAGTAGACTCAGCCCTATGTTGTTTCTATTGCAACCAACTACGATACCGTGTTGGATTACATAAACCGCGTGGTATTTCGGAGAGCTGTACTTCTCATGGTAATTCCCAATACCGCCTTAAATGGATGGACTCTTACAGGTGGTTTCAAGGATTTTTAAGATTTTTAATCATGAGGACGGTGGATCTTCTATCACAATCTGTTAAGCATAATCCACCTTCATCTGACGAGTTCGTTAATTGGTTTGTGGCCAAGCGGAGTTGCTTTCGTTTCTAGGTAAAAACCTTCCTGTGTCCTTCTTTATATGAGCAACTAGCTGATCATCCGATATTACCGGGATCTTTATTTAGTTCAGTCTTCTATTACTCCATTTCTTCCTTCCCCCCCTCTCTGTCCATCCTATTGTCGGCGAGAATGTTTCCTAAAGTTTTGATATTATGAGTAAAGTCTGTTGTAAGTCACTCAGAAGTCTCATTCTCAAGCACTGGATGAATTAAGTCTGCGTATTCCCGTGTCATGGGCTACACTCGTTTTTCACCCTGACGCCTTTGATAGGTAAGTGGTTCTTACTCCAAAATCGATTCTTTCGAGACAGTAAGTGATATGTGGACCAAGTTTGATTGAACTCGGTCCGGTGGTTCAGGAGGAGATGTGCAACATAAATACAAACGTAGAACCATTTTTGTAATATGTATGGATATACACTGCTCAGTCACATTTATGTGACCGCCTGTTAAAAGAATGAATATGTTTCTCAAGGATAGTTACATACTTGAGATGATCCATTGTGCCTTCCAGAATAAAGGCATAAATATACGGTCCAGTCACATTAACGTGACCACTGCCCACTGCCTATGTTCGACGTCAACATGCAATAACAACTCGTAGAGAGCAGTTGAAAGCACTAGCAGTGCAGGGTGTATAAAGCGTGTCGAAGGTCACGCAAGTACAGTCTTTGCCGTAATGCGGGAACGGTAATATTTATCTGATTGCGTGGCGCCATGTGTGGCAAAATCGGGCTAACCAAAACTGACGCCGAGGCAGCTGTTGCGCACCACAGGCCATACGTGACAGGGGTGAACGATGGCGCGGAGATGCGTACGGGCAAAAAGGCATACAACTGATCATCAACTGAACGTCCGGATAAATCAAGCGGATACCAATAGTGTCTTCACAACGACCGTTCAGCGAACGCTGCTGTGTGTGCGAGCCTCCGCAGCAGGTGCATGGTTCATACAAGTAAAAAAACCAAAACGTTCTCTAGACCATAACTCTCTAAAGACTGTTGCAGGATATTTGCTTTCACACGTTGCTCACGCTAACGGCCACCTGTCCGGTGGATCGTAAAACGGGATTCATTCGAAAAGGCGAAATGCCGCCACTCAATGGACGTCCAGTTGCGGTATTGGCGTGAAAATTTTCTCATCATTTCGAGCATCTTGCACCATTTAACACTGTAGATTTTTCCAGGTAGATAAATCCTATGAACTTGTCTTGATTTTTCGTTTATCTTGTTTCCATTATCAAGCGCAATGTCAGAACTGCCTCCGTGGAGCCTTTACCTTTCCTAAAGCCAAGCTGATCGCCATCTAACGCATTCTCAGTTTTCTTTTGTATTTTTCTGTATATTATTCTTATCAGCAACTTAGATGCATGAGCTGTTAAGCTGATTGTGCGATAATTCCCTCACTTGTCGGCTCTAGCAATCCTCGGAATTGTCTGGATGGTATTTTTTCAGAAGTCGGATGGTATATTGCTACACTCAATACCCTAAACACCACGTGAATAGTCGTTTTGTTGTCACTTACCCAATAATTTTAGAATTTTTGATTGAATGTTATTTATCACTCCTGCATTATTTGTTCTTAAGTCTTACAAATATTTTTTAACTTCTGATTCTAATACTGCATCCCCTATCTCTTCTATATCGACACTTGTTTCTTCTTCTACGACATCAGTCAAATCTTCTCCCTTATAGAGGCCTTCAATGCACACTTTGTACCGGTCAGTTGTCTCCTCTGCATTTAATTCCCGCTGTAGTCTTAATGTTACCACCTTTGCTTAATTTCATTGAAAGTTGTTTTGACGTCTCTATATGCTGAGCCAGTCCTTCCGACAGTCATTTCTTTCACGATCTCTTCACATTTTTCATGGAGCCATTTCGCCTTAGCTTCCCCACACTTCTGAATTTTTTCATTTCCAAGCGATCAGTATTTGTTTATACGTGAATTCACCTTATAATTTTTGTACTTCCTTCTTTCGTCAATCAACTGAAGAATTTCTCCTGTTACTCGTGGTTTCTTGGCAGCTATCTTCTTTTTACCTATGGTTTTCTTTCGAACTTCTGTGATTGCCCTTTTTAAAGATGTCCATTCCTCTTCAGCTGTACTGCCTACTGAGCTATTTCTTATTGCAGTATCTATAGACTTGGAGGATTTCAAGCGTATCTCTTCATTTCTTAGTACATCCGTATCCAACTTCTTTGCGCTTTGATTCTTCCTCACTTGTCTCTTACTCTTCATCTTGCTCATCATCACTGCTAAATTGTGATCTGAGTCTATACCAGCTCCTGAGTATGCCTTACAATCCTGCATCTGATTTCGGAATCTCTACCTGACCATGATGTAATCTATCTGAAATCTTCCAGTACATCCCGGCCTCCCCAAGTATAACGCCTTCTTTTTTGATTCTTGAACAGAGAGCTATTAATAGCTGAAATTTATTGCAGAAGTCAATTAGTTTTTCTCCTCTCACATTTCTAGTGCCAAGCCCACGTTCTCCCGTACCTCTCTTCTACTCATTCCCCTACAACCGCATTCACTTCCCCCTTGACTGTTAGATCTTCATTTCCCTTTACGTACTGAATTACCCGTTCAGTATCCCCATATACCGTCTCTATCTCTTCATTTTCGGCTTGCGATGTCAGCATGTAAACCTGAACTATCGTTGTTACTCTCTATGTGTATTATTTGACCTGAATACCAGTATATTGACATATGAGAGCTTTGAATACGATTTAAATTCCTAGTGATGTTTGCTATTAATGCACTTCTTACTTTCTCTACCACCGATATCAATTATCATATACACCTTCGGTCACGTTGCTGTTCAGTTGAACGCCGAGCATTTCGATTTCGTCACATCCTGTGAAGGGGGTGGTGTGGCCTGTGAACAGGATCGAGGTTTGTTGCTACTGGTTGATGCTCCTGCTGCTCCTTTATAAGTATCCATTATTTTTAATATCTTGCCAGTATCTTGATGCTGTGTGATAAAGGTTGTCGTAGCAAACGTTACTATTAAATATTTGTGCATTAACACGTAGACCAGAGTGACTGAGCGATCACAGGTTCCAAGGAAATTAAAAATATTATCACGGATAACTGGCGTGTCCGCCGGGCTGAATGCTGAACTGAGAATTCTCCTGTCAAATGGTCATTTATTTATATTTTTAATTCATCTTTCGGATTGTTGTTCTTGCATTTGCCATGTTTTCGTTTAAAAATTGATGTTCTTTTCGCCAAACCACTGTTTTTTTTTCCTTCCTGTGATCCAAACACTCCATGATGCAACTCCAGGCGGGTGTAGAAATGAATGTGCGAAACGGAAAATAATAAACGCTAAAATGATGATTTGGCCCTGTCTGACTACCCCCTGAAGCAAATCTTAGTATCTCTTAATGCTCTTTTTTGCATATAAATTGCAATCTAAACATAAGTGAATGATGAAGACAACTAATACAACTAAATGGTAAACGTTGTTGTTCAATATATTTATTATAGATTAAAATCACCCTTTAAGTACTATCGTCTATATTTCCTAACTAAAATTATTAATCAATTTCCCAACTCTGCTCCTTATTATGACAGCGTGGTCTAATATCACTAACGCGAAATGACTGACATCATCTACGTATCAAACACTAGAAGACACTACTTTCAAATATGATCTACGGTGGTGTCGAACCTCAGTGGAAATAAACTAACGTGATCATAGCTGTTCAACTTTATAGCCCTAATAAGCCGAATCAATTTGCGATATCACTGTTTGTACTGCGTCCAGTGCGTCGACTTGATGGTTCTCGCACTAGTCTGCGATGATGGAAGAACTCCAGCCACAAATAAATGCTTTCAAACACTAGGATGGCAGAAGGCGGTCCTCTGACTAATATACTCTAATTCTGCCTTCTCCTCTCTGTGTTTTACAGACGAGAAACGCTAACTCCCAGCCACGAGGACGGAGTTCACATAACGTTTCAACGTAAGTATAGGCAGAAGAAGTGCTCTCAATTACTGAACGCTGCGTACTCAACGAAGGAGGTGAAGTCCAGAATGACATAGGTTCGTAACAATACAGTGCCTAACTGTTCTAACTATAAACTCTCCTGAAAGCAGAGACAGTAAGTCCGTCTGTACCAACAAAGCTAATACCGAGCGACCGTTACACACGGGAGCTCACAACGGAAGACCTCGTCTCTCCACCGCTGGCTCCCCAGCAAGGCTCGGCTCCCCACCATCGTAATTTCGAAAACTAATCGTATTCCCGAAACCACGGAATATTCTCCCTCTCTACAGATCCTTCCCAACGCCGACCAACCATATTTTAGTCTTTTGTCGTCCAGCGGGGAAAGTTTTCAAGGGAAAACCTATACTCGTACAATGGTACGCTTCTGAGTAAAAATCCTTGGAAATAACCCATCCTGCGTGGTTTCCGAGGTGTCGCTTCTTCGTTCCTCTCAACTGCGTTCAAGATTTGCAGAGTTCCCGGTTATCCTTCCAGTCATGCTACAATAGCGGCTGGCCGTCACCACATTATGCTCCAGAGCTAGGTGCCACGACTTCCGTCCAGCTACTTCCTGTTTTTAAGCATGACCAACACCTGTGTGGGCCTTCCACCCAGAGCTTGAGTTCTGCCTGCCGTTTCATCTTCACTGGCATTCCAACCTCTGCTACTATAGGCAATAATTCATTACGCCGTTCTGTTAATAAAGACACTCCGTCACGTTTCATGCAATAAGCGTTAACAACTATTTACAAGGCGTACGTGACAATGTCAGTCTCCCTTAAATACTCATATATACGGCGTACAACCTGTCAAATGATAACTAATTGTGATTGTAGTTCATGGCAAAGTATGTGGATGAGTGCTTGTAAGGTGCGAAATTATAGCCACCTTACAGCACATACCAGCACCTCTGTGCCACCATCAGTGGGTTTTCTTTACTAAAATCTATGAAATGTGAACATATTTTAAATGATTACTAATCTATGAAAGTTAGGCCTAAAGGCAGTATTTGTTTGTTTTTGTCACTATCTTAATTTTACACGGTATCGTTTTGCAGGGCCATTTGTACATTATCATGTACTGATAGCAACCAGATGATGTTAATGTGAATTTGGATGGCGAATTAACACATCACTTTATGTTTAAACATAATTTTGAAGTGTCAAGATATTTCGCGCACATATTTGCCATTACTTTGGCAGACCCTTTTTCTTTGGCTTTCTCCTGGGTTACTGAGAAAAATGTTACACATATGACGCGAATTGTTAGTTTACGGTATAAGTTGTGGCTGGATTTTAGCAATTTTAAATCAGTTTATCTTGTTGTTGCTTGGTAGGTGAGGCCTATTAGGTGGTGAGCAAATATTCTGCGGGAACTGTCACTTTTTAGAGCTCTGAGGTGTTCTGAAAATCTTGTTTTAAATTTACTGCTTGTTCGTCCTATGTATTCTCACCGACAAGTGTACCATGTGAGTTCATGTATGCCCGATTTGTTGAATTTATCTTTGGATGTCTCTTGTACTTGTAGTTTTTACTGTGTTGTTCCGTATGTGCTGCCCATTCAAAAAACATGGGAAATGATTTACAACTAGTGAACAGATTACATCTTAGTACAATAAAATTTGCCATAAGAAAACTATAAATTTCATGGATATGGAAACATTCGCTTAAAATATGACGAGAAATACCTGCTTTATATCATGTCCTAGTATAATAAAGCCGTAGTGTCATGGTCACAAAACATTAAAAAATTAGAATAGCATCGTCGCACATATTTAAAATACGATGTAAAATAGGCCACACTTCTGGCAGAGTCATACTGTCCCTATCACCTCTGTTCATAACAAACTGCAGCATAGTAGCCACAACATATGTTTGTGCCGTAAGCTTGATAGATGACGCTACTGTAAGTCTACACATATTCGTGAATTATAAAAACTGTACAGTATGCAATAAATGAAGAGTACAGTAGGTAAAGTCTAATGTGAGTTTGCCAAACGTATAAGTTATTACAGTGATGAAGCGGAATAATTAAAACCTTTTTTGCTTTATTATTATTTCATGCCCTGTCACATGTGACAGGGGTGGCTGGCAGCGGCACAGATTGCCACTTTTCACCCAAGAGACTATATAAAATATCACAGGAGAACGGTACATAGATAAAATAAGGGGATGAAGCATGTTTACAAACGAGAAGGAGAAAGAACTGGAGTTAAAATATACAAAAAAGGGGTAGTTCGACGAGGCACATTTACATAAAATCCACACATAAAAAAATTACCCTCGACGACTACATAGCACATAAAAACTAGGAAGTAAGAATAGCATAATTTAAAATGGCGCTCACGGTATAGGACGACAACACTGAACACACATTCCACTCATGTAACATACACAGTGAGCACCAAAATATGACAGAGAGTAACTAGATTAAAATTGGAAGGAGCTGCCAAGGGAGGGGACGTCAGAGAGGAGCGAGAGAGGAGCGAGAGAATGGGTCGGTGCTGGAGGGGGCTGGAAGGGGCGGAAGGTGGGAGAACCGAAAGGGTCAGGTGATGGGTAGATTGGAAAGGGAGCAACCCAGGAAGGAGAGGTGAAAGAGAGGAAACAGCAGAGGTGAAGGGGAAGGAGAGAGAGCCCTAGGGAGGAGGAGATAAGAAGAGGAGGGTAAGAGTTGGAAGGAAGGATAAATATCAGGGTAATGCACATCATCCAGGATGGGGAGACGCTGGAAGTTTCTTTTGGTAGAGGAGGTGGAGGGTGTGGAGATGGGGAGGGTGGGACACATTGATACACACATGACAGCAGGTAGGGAGTGGAAAGCAAAGGAGACACCAGGAGAGTTGAGGAGGATGAGGCAGCAGTTTGTCTGGAGGATATGGACGTGTTCAAGGAAAAGGAGGAGATACGGGAAACTGATGAAGTCATAGAGTTTCAGAAGGTTGTTTTGATCTTTTCGTTGGATGTTAAGAAAATGGGGAGGCAAAGGTATTACAAAGTCATAGATTGTCAGCTAGAAATCATGGAGCCAGAAGAAGGTGGTGGTAAATCCTATAATAATTGCCTGGGGTTTTGAAGGATTGATTCAAAGGTGCTACTGGTTGCACCCAGTGGTAAACTGGTCTACGTGAGTTTGGTGGGAGTCCTGGGACCATTGAGGGGCAGAATAGAGGGCAAGGGAGGTCACCAGCATATTGGATGAGATGGGCAGGTGGGGATGGTTTGGGTATATCAATGTTGTACAGGAGATAAAGGAGAGGAGAAAGGACAGAGCCCTGAGGCACACTTGCAGTAGGGTAGAAGGTATTGGAATTGGTATTATGAATAGTGATATAACAAGGACGGTGGGAGGAAAGGAAGCAATGAGGCAGATTAAGTTGATAGGAAGGGCATACGACTGGAGCTTGAAAAGGAAAGCATTCTTGAGGTTGAGGGAAACAAAAATAGCAGATCGCCAGGGTTAAGGTGGAGGGAAAGGAGACGGGCAAGGTTAAGGAGCTGGGCATCAGCAGAGAAGGGTCGTGGATAGAGCAGGAGAGGATGTACTCAAAGACTTTACTGAACATGGAGGTGAAACATATGGGGCGATAGTAGGAGGCATTAAGGAAAGAGGGAATGGCGGTAGATGATACTGTTGTTACCAGTACCGATGTTTCATTTGGAGTGGAGGATGATTTTAATGTCGTGTGCTATTACAGGAGTGTTCAATTCTGAGAGCAGTAACTGGTACAAGTACGGAAAGCTAGGAGTAAATGGTGGGACAGTGGTATCAGTACTGTCAAGGACATGGGGGAAGAGGTAATAATCAAAGTGAGGGTCATTGAGTATGGAGAAGACTTTGGAGAGGTGAGAAACAAAATGGTTAGCCTTACTGAGGCTGTCAGGGAAGGGGTGGTTCTCATGGAGGAGTGGGTAATGCTGTATGGGGTGGCTCCCAGTAAGGTGGTGTAAACTGGACCACAACTTGAAGGAGTTGACAGGGAGGTTGGTGTTGAGTGGTGTGCTTGTATCGCACCAGTACCAGCGTTTCTTTCCTGTCGAAAGCTTTTGAACGTTTCTTCGTAATTACTGTTGGTGGAGGAGGGTGTCCCAGTCATGAGTGGAGGAAGGAATGTTAGAGCCAGTGGGATTCACGGAGAACGAGGATAGGCTGTGGAGGAAGGGTAACATGATGAGGGTGGATAATTTTGTGTCAACGTGGGCCACCACAGCATCAGAGATGGTGTTCCAGAGGATGGATGAGGCGTGGTCGATGGTAGATGGGGAGACAGTGGCTTCCGATCTGGGTGTTGATGGATTCCCAGAAGGCATTCCAGTTGGAGAAAGTGCCAGTCGTGAACGACCTTGGGAGGGGTGACAGGGTGGGGAGCTGAAGTAGGGCGAATAGCAATGGAGATGATGAGAAGGACTGATGATCACTGCCAATGGGATCTAGGACTTCTGCTGTGATACGCCAAAGGAGGTTGGGGAAAGCAAGTATGACATTGGGGATTGTGCTACTTTCTGGGTGAATATGCAGAGGATGGGGAGCAAAGTCGTCTTAGAGAGTAGAAAGGAACTGATGCTACCGCTGGAAGGTGGAAGGGTGACAGCTATGGTTGTTAAGGTACGCGGCAATCAAGTAGTTGGAGAAGGTGTGGTCAATATGGGAGAGGAAGTAATAGGAGATGGGAGCAGCAGGATGGATATATGTGGTGGCACGTGACGGTGAGGGTGGGGAAAAAGACGCTGAGGATAAGATGTTCGGTAGGATCATTGGACACTAGTTGTGACCAGATGAGGATATGGTTAAGGTGGCCAATAGCAACCCATCCTCACCCTGAGGAGAGGGGATTATCGGTACAGTGAAGGACATAGGGAGAGCTGCAGACAAGGTGGTGAGGTTGGAGGACTTAAAAATACAAATATATTTAAAATTGTTCAAAAAGAAATGGTTAGGTTGTAATACGCTGAAGAGTCAAAGAAACTAGTACAGCTGCATAATATCGTGTAGGGCCACCACGAGCACGGAGAGGTGCTGCAATACGACGTGGCATGGACTCGGCTAATGTCTGAAGTAGTGCTGGAGGGAACTGACACCATCAATCTTGCAGGGCTGTCCGTAAATACGTGAGAGTACGAGAAGATCTCTTCTGAACAGCACGTTGCAGTCCATCAAAGATATGCTCAATAATGTTCATGTCAAGGGAGTTTGGTGGCCAGCGGAAGCATTTAGATTCAGAAGAGTGTTCCTGGAGCCACTCTGTAGCAATTCTGCACCTCTGGCGAGTCGCTCTGTCCTGCTGGGATTGCCCAAATCCGTTGGAATTCACAATTGACATGAATGGATGCAGGTGATCAGACACGATCCTTACGTACGTTTCACCTGCAAGTCGTATCTCTAGGTAACAGAGGTCCCATATCACTCCAACTGCACACGCCCCACACCATTATAGAGCCTCCACCACCTTCAACACTCCCCTGATGACATGCAGGCTCCTAGATCCATAAGGTTGCCTCCATACCTGTACACATCCACCGGCTCGATGCAATTTGAAACATGTTTCCAGTCATCAACAATCCAATGACGGTGTTGGTGGGCCCAAGAGAGGCGTAAAGCTTTCTGTCGTGCAGTCATCAATGGTATACGAGTGGGTCGTCGGCTCCGAAAGCCCATATCGATGATGTTTCGTTGAATCGTTTGAACGCTGACACTTGTTG